>NC_037538.1:18951471-18957599 GCF_001531365.2 Cynara cardunculus var. scolymus
TTTTTATATTTAAAATGAGATGTTTATCCTGTATTTGATTGTGTTTATCTGCAGTTAGTTACACGAATTTAGATATGAGATGAAATCGGATAGGGCTGAAATCGGATAAGGATGAACGAGTTTAAGAGTTTTTAAAAATTTTAAGAGTTTTTAAGAGTTTTAACCAAATGTTTTATAAGATAGTGTAGATATTCTTATTATTAATTTAAACTTTTAAATAGAAGTTTGAAAAAAAAGGAAATAACGACGAAAGAAAAGTCAATTCAGGAATGAAGCAGGGTTGATGACCCATTCCAGACTGGATTCCTGACACGGTGTTGAAATTGTCACCAGTAGTTATGATAGTGCCTAATTTCATTTTCAACCCATTACTTATTAAGGTATTACAATTAGGTCCCCTATAGTTTGCTTTTTTCAATTTTGTTTTTTGGCGTTCAAAAGATTAACAACATAAGAGCCAAATCCAATTTTATTCACCGACTACACTAGTTACAGACTGATTGGGACAGGTTAACAATTACGATAAGAGAATAGAAGTTATGGTGAAAAACATAAGAAGAAATCTTCATTCTTGATCAATTTTAATTAAATATCAATACTAATGAGATGGACTAGAACAGTTCCCTTCTAAAGTACAATTTATGGATGAGCATGAGATTAAAGGTGATCATTAGTTCAAAACGCTTCATACGTGTCTAATCATAACTTAATTCCCTTCTAAAACACAAATTCATGGATGAGATTGAGATTAAAAATGATCATTAATTCAGATCTCTTCGTACGCTTCTAATCATAACTTTCATTATCACGTTATTCTTATAATGTTAACCAAAGTAACAAAACTAAATCTAAACCTATCACTTCTGAACATATTGTGAACATTTTAGTACAAAAAATATCAAGGTGGTTGTAATTGTGTTCATAGTATGTTCAACTTGTGTACATATTTAATTGTGAATGTTTGCACGTATTTGTTGCAGGAGAGGAGAGAAAGGGATATTTATGTATTTCTAAAATTTTCTTAAAAAATATATTAATTGTTTTAAAATTAGTGGCTTAGGATGAATCTCACAGATTTCATAAATTGTGGAATTCTCAAATGATTAAGCCCCTTAACATACACATGTGTGCGCACGCACGCACACACATATATACATACATACAGACACATATAAAGTGATGTTCAAACGTGAACAAGAGCAAAATGTGAGAATAGGTCAGATACATTCACCTTAGACATGGTAATAAGACCCATCCCATTCGATGGGAACGAGGCGAGTATTGGACGGGTAATACATCCCCCGTCCTTGAACAGTCCCCAACAGGTTCCCCGGGGGGGGGGGGGGGGGGGGGGGGGGGAAGGAATCCCTGGTGGGTTTGGGAAACCCATTTAATAAAATACGATCTATTTTAAAATAATTTAATGTCATAACTATATTAATTATCAATATTGAAAATCAAAATATATTTGTCATTTAATAATACATATACACACATATATATAGATACACACACATACACATGCACACGATACACATATATTAATTAAAATAAAAATTAATCAGGTTCAGATTATGGGCTAGTTAATGCCATCCCCGACCCCGGTTCGTGTATGAAATAAATCCTCATCATGATCCCTACCCCGAGGAATCCCCGCCCATCAGGGTCGGGTACCCACCCCAATGGGTAAAAATTTCCATCTCTAGGTGTACCCGCTCCGACGAGGATGGAGATTCTACGCAAAACCGGAGACCAAGAATGGGAATCCTCGAAAGTTTAAAACTGGGGACGGAACGGGGATGGGTAGCATAGTTCCCATCCAACACCCCCCCCCCCCCGCGTCCTCGTATATTAAATATATTATTTAAAGAAAAAATAGATTTAATATCTTTAAGTTTAGAAATAATGTTTTGACAATTCTTCTTATATACATTTTTTCTGAGTTGTCTTATTTTTTTAGATAAAAAACGTTAAAAGTCGAAAGCATTTGACCAAACAATTACATATGTTGTTGTGATTTCATATCACATGTGAATATTTGATGCTACAAAAAAAATTAAAAATATATAAGATTTAAATATGTACCATTATCGATCGAATATGATGTATAACACTTTTAATTTAAAATATCTCACATTACTGGAGAAAAAAATCTCGATTTCCCATTGAGGACGGGAATGAAGATGTGACCATATTTTTCGATGTGAATAGGGACAGAGACAGAAGGGAGATTGGGATCGGGGATGGGGCACAAACATCCCCGCCCCATTACCATTCTTATACTCATCCAAATTTTAGTGTTATGATTAAATTGTTAAATTTTAGGTTGATAAAGTTATCAACATAATTTGCATGAAGAGGTCTGTGTTATTTTTTACGATCATCCCAATTATTAATTATCTCTTTCCCAAAAAAAAAAACACATTATAACAATCTTGTGATCATTTACAATATGACTTGTGGTTTAGGAAATACTACACAATACAATCGTGATCCTTTACAAGAACATATGGGATTAACTACACAAGTAAACATATTAAAAAAATTTAAGTACGTTTATTACCATGTCATCATTAAAATAATCATATGTGATTGTGTACATGATCATAATATTGATATGTCATGTTATACATAATCACATGTGATTGTGTACAATATAACATGCTTGTTATGTGCATCAAATACATGATTTTATGTGATGTGCATGTGATCATATATATATAAATATGACAAGTATCAAGAATCTTATCTGGTAAGAGTGATGCAAGGCCCGAAAGTCTTACCCAGTAAGTGAGGGTGACGACTCTTACCACAGTTAAAGCCTATCGGGTAAATTGTTGTATACAATGCCGTTTTTATTGACTAAAATCTTACCCAGTAAGTAAATGACAATATTAAATTTTATTGGTAAATATTTACAGGATAAATGTTTGTAAACGGTTCCTAAGATAAAAAAAATACTATAACGGGTGGCTAGTGATTTTGGGGTCAAGATTCCAAGTTGACAATAACTTATAACTCTATTAAACAAGGATAAAGATTTTTGTGTCAAAATTAAAAAAAGAAGAAAATTAGGTGTCAAAAATGCAAATGAAGTTAAAAGAGAGGAATCCAAATGAAAATATAAAACAAAAAGGGGGTCAAAGTAAGGGGAAAGAGGAGAGAAAGGATCCAGACAGCGTTCTCCACACTATAAAACCCTCTGATTCCTTCCTCCTTTCCAAAGCAAATTGAACACCATCGGATCCCATCAAATTCTCTTTCGATCTGATTAGACCCTTCTTCTCCGGTGTTTTGGATTGAATTTCAGTTTATGATAATGGGGAAATACGTAGAGATATTGGATTTAGGGGTGAGAATGGTGGCTAGATTTCATTCCCACTGTCCTCAAACTGCTCGTATGTACTATCATCCTCCTTCAAACTCCGTCGATAGCGGCTGTAGATCTCACGCGCCATCGGCAACCGAAGAATCGGCCAAAACGAGGCGGTTTCAGGCGAGCATGAGCTTCAATACTAGAGAAATTGTCTTTTCGTCGGCGATGTAAATGTGTAGCAAGGCGTAGATATTGATTGAGTTAAACACACTAAACATTTTTTATAATATCCATAGAAATTGGCGAATATGAAATTGTTTAATTCTTATGAAGATTCAATTAGTTTGGTTGATATCTGCTCATACTGAATTGCTTATTTAAACTGTGTTTGGTCAAATGGGCCCGGCCTGGCCCACAACCGCCGGAGGACCGGAACCGGGGCCGGAGAGGGACCCGAACCGGCCCGGGACCGGTATGGACGGGTTGTGGACCGCCGGTTATGAATCGGTTATGGATTTTAACGTTTTCTAGCACCGAGACCGGTTAAGACCGGAACCGGTTATGTAACCGGTTATAGAACCGGCCCGGTCAACAAAAGTCAATGTGTATATATATATATAACAAAATGTATTTATAAAATTAAACATATATATATATATATAACAAAACATATTTTTAAAATTAAACGTGTATATATATATATATATATATATAACAAAATATATTTTTAAACGTATTTATAATAAAACGTATTTATATAAAACATATTAAAAATAACATATTACAAACATATTAATAATACTAAAAATTTATTAATAAACAAAAATTTGAAAAGAAAAATATTTTTTTTTGCCGGGACCGGATGGGATCGGAACTGGGACCGGATTCCTTAACCGGTTACCGGTAATCTTGACCGGTTACAAGGTATTTCACCGGAACCGGGACCGGTTACCGCCGGTTTTTGTCTTAATTAGGACCGGTAGGGAGCGGTTAAGAACCAACCCGGAACCGGATTTTGGCCATCTCTAACCAAAACCACCTCCACCACCACTACTACCATCAATTATATCAAAATTTTCATTCAAATTTGGTACAAATATGAAAATTATGTATAAATATTTATTCTTTAATTATTTACTTTATTTGTGTTAATTTTAACTATTATATAATATTTAAAATCATCAAATAACTTTTGGGGGTAGCTTGTCTAGTTCTGTCTCGTCCAGTCCTAGTTGTACCAAACACCATACACTCTCCTGTTATGTTCAGTCATGTCCCGTCCAGTCCAGTCCTGTCCAGTCCTACCCTCTTGTCCTCTCCTGTCTAGTTCAGTCCTGTCCAATTATGTCTGCGTACCAAACGCTACCTTAATACTGATTCATGAATCGAAGCTTATTTTACCTCTTCTTCGTCGGTTCCCCCACCGCACCCACGTACCTCCCTCCTCGATCTTTCTTTTTCTATTTATAAATTTTTAATTCATTCGGGTACCCTATGCATTTAAAGCATCCATCGCATTCCCGTCTTTCCCACAAAATTCACAATGTTCCACTTCATCATGTGTGGTCCTTTTTCTGTTCTTTGATTCGGTTCTGTTTTGTCCGCCAGTGGCCCCATCAGCGCCTCATGAAGGCTTGAAACGCAACGGTCTCGGTATTAGTCTTCTTTCCTGCAGACACGACTCCTTGTTGTTCGTCTTCCGCAACTATGTGGTAAGCCTCACCTAAGGTCGGGATAGGCTTCATCGCTAGAATCTGTGTTCTGATTGTGGAGAAGTTGCTGTTAAGACCAAGAAGGAATTCATATAGTCTTTCCTTGTCCCTTAATTCTCCCGGTTTCTTGCTAATGCCACATCCACAACCTGCAAAAGAACACCTTGGTATGGAGAACACTAAGCCTATTTCATCCCAGATTCCCCTTAATTTGGTGTAGTAGGCTGAAATCGAGGCCCCATCCTGCCTGGTTGTGCTGAGAAGTTTCTTTAATTCATATGCTCTAGTGCGCTCTCCCTTTCGAATCGTTCACACAGATCCTTCCAAATTTCTTCAACAGTGTTAGCATACTTCACGCTAACCCTAATTTCCTTTTCCATGGCTGTAGTCAGCCATCCTTTAATCATAGCATCACAACGTAACACAGTGTCAGTCTTTTCTTGTTTCTTTAGAGTCCCATCAACGAAACCTATTTTGTTTTTCACGAACAAAAAATTCTCCATCTCCTGAATCCAGTCGAGATAGTTATTGTCGTTCAATGCATCATTCACATGCATTTGCCTTGGGTAATCTGATGGATGAAGGTAATATGATGAGTTACGGTCGGAAGTTTGGTCATTGGTTTTGGACACTGAATTGTTTCCGTCATCGGCCATGATGGAACGATGATCGATGATCTAGGGTTTTGTGGTTTTGGTCGAGTGGTATGTGACCAGCTTTGTTACCATAAAAAAATATGTGCCTTTTCCATTTCTCTCATTATAAAGTACAGTAAGATGATATATATATATATATATATATATATATATATATATATATATATATATATATATATACACACATCTTCAGGATAGCTACAAAGGAGCTAAGAAAAAGGAAACCAATCACAATAAGAAAACAATAGAAAAAGAATATATACGAAAATCATTCCCTTCCAATATATATTACCCTTTAACATAACTAGAAGCGTACTCGCGCAATGCAGCGAGATACATCATRATTTTAATATTTCATTTTATTATTTATCTCAGTCGATGTTATAATATGACTTTATGTGATTTTGAGAAAACGATGATGTTTTTATTTTTGAATAAAATATA
>NC_037538.1:18957699-18984794 GCF_001531365.2 Cynara cardunculus var. scolymus
GTTTTATAAAATAAAATGAAAGGAACACGTAAACTTAACTTTTTTGTGACATGTTTAACGACACCAGAATGCGTTATTGTCGAAAGCAAATGTAATACATGTACGAGGGAGCTTAAAGGAAGATATACTCTAAGACACCATTTATCTTTTGGAATGAACCTCCACTTCGAAGATACACCAAAACATAATCACTTTAACGTGATTTCATATTTGTGTTTAAGGGTAATGAGTTATGATGGTAGATTGTGTTTAATGAGTTAAGGGTTAAGGATTGTGATGGTTTATTGTGTTGAAGGGTTAATGGTTGTGAGAGTAGAATATATGATAATATAAATGAAAGAGGAGGTGTGAAAAATAATGAAATAGGAGGTTGATATTTATAATGAAACTTGTTGCACTAAAAGACGAAGTATGATTCAACCTAAAATAGCATGGATCGCCTTCGAGGTAGATCCGGTGAGGTGGGAGGTGATCCTATATATCGAGACAAATAGTGTTTGGTTTCCAAAAATAGATATATATGGGCTCCACCAATTAATTTTATATTTCTTTTACTTTTCGTACTATTTGATCAAACTTGATATGGATCGCCCGCCATGGTCAACCATACCCCCAAGAGGCGATCCATATGGTTATTTTGACAATTTTAATAAAAATTGGTTATTTCATCAATACATCAATTATATTCTAATCGTTTTGATGATTTTTCCCTAATATAATACAATATACGATATGCGTGTTTTTGCGGGTATATAATTTTTGGTGGGTCTTGGGTGTGTAAAGGCCAACTACCACATGAAATATACCACCCACATAAACCTGTTTCCGTCAAAACCCTATTTACGTGTTCTTTTTCACCTTGGAGACGTTCTCACGGTCAAATCAGGTATTCCTCTTGATCTTCCTTTCTGTTACTTCTAATTTTACTATTGTCCAAATGTTCGTGTTTCAATGCATTAAAACCCTAATGCCGAGCCTGCAAAATGCTATTTTTCATTGCTTGTTACCATTTCGTGATTATTAAGATAAGTGTTATTGTTTATGTCACTTTTGCTGCTTTCAAATGCTTACAGCAACTTCGGATTTTTGGAATTCCATGAATTCTGAAACATGATCTCAGTATACGAAAGGCATACTGATACAGCGTTAATGAACAAAAATATTACCACAAATGGCGGTTAGTTAGGCCACATTCACAGTGTGGATCGATGATGAATTGTGTCAAATAAGAAATCTTAGAATTAAACCCTGAAATATAAATTGTATATTTGCACACACCACTTACCTGTGTTCAAACCTCTGTAATCCTCTGCCTTGTATAAGAGAACGTCAAAACGACTTTGTGCACTGCACCTGTGCCGCTATTCCGAAAATACTTTTCCTTCATGGAAATGCTAACCATGCTACATGGTCTTGGATGCTTGTAGAGAATTGCTAGCGCTTAGGTTGCTTCAATGTCTTTCTTGTACACCTAAGATCAATGTATATGTTTTGATACTCATGCTCTACTGCACCCATGTGGTATAAAGGCAATTCTGGCCATAACCGTGGATGTAATGCTCAGGCTCATAGCTACGTTACTCTTGTATTGTTGCCTGTTTCACCTCCTGAAACATATTGCTTTGAGTTTGAGCTGATTATCAAAAACTACCTTTGTAATCATAAGGCTGGGACATTTCTGTTGTACAAGGTTTTGGAAAACAGAAGATTTTTTCACAGTGAGTTATGCAATTTTCATGCTTCTTTGGCCATCCGGTGTACTTGTTCCTCTGAACAAGTAGGATATTTTGTTTCTTCCAATTCTTGATACCTAAGATCTCTTTAGATATGTCGCTTCATCTTAACTTCTGAAAATATAACTAATGCATGTTGACTTTGGACATTTTCCGTAGTTCACTGCTCAATCCTTACCTCCCCTGTCCTGTATTTTTGGTAAGAATTGTATAACATGATAGATTCCCTACAACTAATAGCAATTTAACCTTATTATACCAAGTTTCACTGCTCAATCTGTATGATACATTCCCTGTCCAGTATTCATAGTAAGAATTACATAACATGATGGAATCCCTCCAAATGAGTAGCAGTTTAACTATGCATTGATCAACGAGTGAACTACAAGAAAACAACATTTAATTTGTGATATTTTGCTAAGACTTTCCACCTCTTCTCACTGACTAGCACTCGTTTTGATTAAATGCATCTCTGATCGGTTTTCTGTTGCTGCAGCTAGAATATGCTCTAAGTTGTCACTGCAAACGTCTTCTTCTTCCAAAATCACTTCAGTGAAGACCATGTAGTGGATCAGAAGACTAAAGAAAAGTGGGCTAGAAAGGTTCAGTTGTTTCACATCAAGCTAAAGGAATGAGGAGTACGCGATTCCCTATACGCTATTTGATTGTCATTTTGACCTTCATCTGCACCTCTGTATGTTACATCGAACGTGTGGGCTTTTCAATTGCATACACAATTGCTGCAGATGCTGCAGGAGTTAGTCAGTCGAGCAAAGGCACTATACTGTCAACATTTTATTATGGGTATGCTTTTTCACAGGTCCCTGGTGGGTGGGCAGCACAAAAGATTGGGGGAAGGCGTATTCTACTTTTTTCATTTGTGATATGGTCTCTAACTTGTGCCTTGTGTCCATTAGATCCAAATAGAGTTTTGGCTCTAATTATAACTCGCCTGCTTGTTGGGGTAGCTCAAGGCTTTATCTTTCCCTCTATTCACACCGTTTTGGCACAGTGGGTTCCCCCACATGAAAGGTCAAGGTCTCTTTCTGTCACAACATCCGGAATGTACCTAGGTGCTGCTATGGGAATGCTTCTCCTCCCGAGCTTAGTGAAGTTTAAGGGCCCACAATCTGTATTTCTTGCTGAGTCAGCATTAGGTGGCACATGGTCTCTGCTTTGGCTAAGATTTGCCAGTGATCCACCTCGTTCGGATCATCCAAAAGCAACTGCAGCTGGTTTTGGAGAATCTTTGTTGCCAATCAGAGAGACTCAAAAGTTGAAGGCAGATAGAACTAGTCAAATCCCATGGAGGAAAATTTTTCTCAGCCTACCAGTTTGGGCTATTGTCGTCAATAATTTTACATTCCATTATGCTTTGTATGTGCTTATGAATTGGTTGCCTACATATTTTGAACTTGGCTTGAAGTTCAGTCTTCAGGAAATGGGTTCGTCTAAGATGATGCCATATCTGAACATGTTCATTTTCTCAAATATTGGTGGGATTATTGCTGACCACATGGTAACGAGGAGAATCTTGACTGTGACAAATACACGAAAGGTTTTGAATACTGTAGGTTTTCTAGTGTCTGCGTTCTCATTAATGGCGCTTCCTCTTTTTAGAACATCATGTGGGGTGGTATTTTGTTCTTCCATGGCTCTTGGTTTCTTGGCATTAGGAAGAGCTGGATTTGCGGTGAATCACATGGATATTGCTCCTCGATATGCTGGGATTGTGATGGGAGTCTCTAATACAGCTGGTACTTTAGCTGGTATTATCGGGGTTGAGCTTACCGGCCAGCTTCTTGAAGCTGCAAAAGTGAATAATTCAGATCTTTCAAGTCCTGATAGCTGGAGGGCAGTCTTTCTAATACCAGGATTGCTCTGCATTGCAAGTTCTTCTGTTTTCCTCTTCTTTTCAACCGGGGAGAGAATATTTGATTGAGGTTGGTTTGTTCCACATAATGCACAGTTTGTGGTTTTATTTGATATCGGATATGATATACAGAAGCATGTCGATACATCCCGATTGAATCTTCCTCTATCATCACCATTTTTTCTGGCACCGTACTTTATCCAACAGAGATGTATATTAAAGTTTACAACCAAAAAAATTATATTGTGAAGTTAGTGAATTAGATAGTTGCCCTATATTCATTTTCTAGATTTGTTTGCCTGTATCTGTTGTATGGTGAAGCGCAGTCTTATATGTATAGGACATGGTATGGTAGGTGAAAGTTTATGGTTTTGAAGAATTGGAATTTAGAGTTGAAAATGGTGTGCGAATGAGGGCATCCTAGGCCTAGCAGTAACGCTGAGTAACTGTAAATGTGAGCTGGAGACGTTTATTTCGTGTCTCTGGATCCTGTAACAATCACGTTGACATTTTTTCTTGGATAACTTTCCTTGGAAAATAAATATTTCAATCTTTTGCATCTCTGTGATCCCTATTTATGTTGAGATTACTAATTTTTGGTGGTTGATATCTTATCATGTTTCTAATTAATGTAATGGTTCTCTTTTCTAAGATGGATGTCACCTTTTCATTTGTTAATGGCTTTATGATGGTACTTATTATTATATATTTATTTTGTAAAATCTGCATGGGAACACAAAATTGTAGTTGTCAACAAGTAAAAGGTAAATTCCTTAAGGGTGATTGATGTTACAAAAAAAGGATGACTTCGTTGAGGAGACATCTCAAGGACACAGGTACAAGTACATTTATTCGATTCAAGGAACATGATGTTAGTATTGTGCTGAAAGTCACTCGTTTCTTGAGAAGTCCAATGGGATCTGGAATATCATACATATCCTACTTTGAGGCTGTTGATATGATCTTCGTTCCTTATGTAACAATCAAGTTGATTAGCGTGCTATGTAGGCATCTGATTCTATATACTGTAGTATCTTGTAGAATCCATATAGAACCATTATCTGTATGATCAATAGGAACTCCTCAAAATCTCCATTCTATTAGTGAACATGCCATTCATTGTGTTAGATAATAGGCTATTTGGCAGTTACTGAATGGTTTGGTGTAGAATGATTAAGTGTTTAGAATGATTAAGAGGCTCTCATGATATAGTGCAAAATGAAATATAATTGTTTGGTAATTGTTTACAATGAAATTGGGGCGCTAAATGGTTAAGGTAGGTCCATGATACAAATCATTCAGAGGGTTTTAAAACCATTAAGAGGCAGACTTTTCTTTTGCCAAACAAGATTCACCTCTTAATGATTCAGAGGCTGCCTCTTAATGGAACTATTAAGAGGTAAACAAACAACCCAGGTCAATATAATAAAGAAGATAGACCTTCTGCAGATAATTTCTTGAAGATATTGTTGCATCCAATTCGACATAAATATTGAATTAACTTAGACAGTGTTTCTCAATCTAAGGGACCTTTGGTATCGTTACATATATATCGAAGTTGATGTATTTTTGCATTTGCTCTTGTACTACTTAACAAGGCTTGCTTGCAAATCAAATGCATACAATATGATGAACACATGCCTTTTGTCCCGGTAGCATGTTTGTTTGACAATGTGAGCAGTTTTCTACCTTGAATATGTTGCCATTATTAATATTAGCTCTTTTTTATTACTCCTGCACTTCTTGTCCTTGTCCAAAGGTACAAAAATGAGACAAGCATACTCTCCCCCTGCTGCATGGAACGCACAACTATTACCACCTGGAGGTGAAATAATTTATTGTGTAAAGGGTTGAACATGTTAATATGTTTATGAAATGTATGAGGTTGAAGAGTAATGTATGCAATGCAGAATACCAATCTTATGACATTTCAATATCCACATGATTTATTTAATTTTTAGACACAGCTTCATATTCTACCAAATAGATACATCCACATATTAAAGGCTTCAAAGAGTTATAATTCTGCCAATTGTTTGACATTCATCGGATAGCAATCAGATGTTGGACCATTGTATGCCTTTTCAGCTAGAATTCGATTTACTGCTTGGGTAGGATGGAAGGCATCCCAAAAAACATGTTGGTCTCTGTTGATGCATGGGGCTGAAAATGGAAGGCACGTTATCTGACCTTGATTTCTTCCAATACCACAACACCCTCTATCAGTAACTGTGAATCCTGCAATATGATGAAAGATACGTCATTAGATTCATTTCATGTTTAATCAAGTATAATTAAGGTACACATGTATACACAAACCGTAGGTATTGGGGTTGTTTAATATGTCAGTGACAGCACTGTAGGTGTTCCCATAAATAAACACGGCATCAGTATAATTTTTGTGAAGTTGAATGACTAGAGATCTGAGTTGTGTGTTAAACATGACTGCCAAGTCATTTGCGAATGATGCACATGTTCCAGGTGGAGCAGAATTGGTCGCTAGTTGATTAGGAATGCAGCCTAGGGGCCCAATCCCTGCTATGAAGAACTTTGTGAGTCCTAAACTATACAGTGCCTGCAACAATGTGAAATTAGTTTGCAGAATATTAGCAGCTTGCGTGTGTTAGTAAGTGCATCAGCAACTGCCTAGAGAGACAAGTAGCGGTTAGCATCATCTATTTCTCTCTCTCTCTCTCTTTAAAAATCTGCTGATATAATTTAGATCTACCCCTTGTTTACATCTGGTTTTCAGTATGTGTGGGGGTGGACGAACATAATTTAAACTAAGATATGGTAAGACTTACTGAGATTTGCATAGCGTATTGCTGTATCAGAAGATCTGTATAGCTTGTGGGTGTGTATATATAGCGAGTAGGATATAAAGGAGTTAGCAAATAATTATTGATGTAATCATTGCTTCCCAGGATTAGAACTGCTAATGATTTCCTCAGGTATTGGCTCAGCTGCTCCCCTTCCATTTCATTCTTTAGTTGATTCAGGTTGCTTGCAAAGTTCTCAACTTGCTGCCTAAAGCTGAATCGTTCACCCTGTTGAATCACGAGCAAAGTCTTACATCATGTGTCATTTCCGTACCTCTCACTCCACTCTCTTAAAAGTATCTCGTATATCATATTTATATGAGCTAAGTTTGTGACATTTATATTTAACTAGACGATACAAATTTAAGGTGGGTGGACTTTACCAGATTCCTTCCCGTTTCGTCAAGAATGCCTGCTGAAGCTGAAGCATAGTTCACTCCTTGCATAATGCTTCTTCCTGTAGCATCAGGACTTGCATAGGCCGGAAGAAGTGGAAGTCCCAACAGATCTCCTGATGAGAGCGATAATGCGGATTTGTAAGAGTATCATGAGAGGTACATTTCTCAATGTAAATAACTCCCTCCTAAATTAGTCATCTTTTGACTTTGAGATTTCAACCTAGTATTTTCTAATTTTTTTTGGAGTTCAAAATGTACATGAATACACATTGTTAACAAATAAATGATTCTGTTCTAGCACTTACTATATACTTCGATGTATTATTGAGATTTAATTGAATCATACCCATTATAAAGTTGAAATCTTAGAAAGCAAACGTGGACTCTAAAGAAGCAATAGGCATTTAGCTTAAAGCTATTACTGCTGCTCAAGTAACCTTACAGTTGAGGGTGCAAGACTTATAAGAGGCAATTCAAAATATCAATGAGCAAACCTTTGATTAGTAACCAAGAAAAAGGACACAAGCAATCCTTTATCTGATTATTTCCATTGTCCACAAGTGAGTCTCCGCATTCAAAATTGCTTTTACTATTAAACCCTTAAAAAGATGTACAAGCATAATACTCGCCATCACTGTCGTTAGTCTTGATGACACTCTTCTTGTCTCCAATTCTCTTTCCACAGCCACTGATTACATGACAAGGAGGTTGAATGCCAATGTCTGTGTGTATGTATATACATTCATATATATAGGGTTGAGTTTAGAGAACATAGTTAAAGTAAGAAAACACGAGAACACCTATATCACACGGGATTTTGCAATCACACGAGAACATGGTCAATGCACGCACTCCCCTGGTTTGACCCTGTTCCTTAATCATGTGTTATAGATGTTCTCCTGTTTTCTTACTTTGACTATGTTTTCTTACTCTCTCTCTCTCTCTATATATATGGAGGGAGAGAGAGAGAGATTTGGGATCACGTGAGAAATTTTCATTTTCGTGAGAAGCGTGAGAAATGGAAAAGGTCCCCTTATGTTGTGTGAATGTTACGTTATACCACTTACACAGTCCACATGGACTTGAAATGTGTACTGAAAAGAAACTGTGATGATGGTAACCTCCACATGACTTCATACAATATAAAGTTATATTCACAGGTTTCACCCTAAGTCTACATTATATCATGTGAAGGTTATATTTCTCACACTTCTCCTGAAAATGGGTATTTCTCATGGGAACCAGCCCTAACATAGATATATAGAGGAAAGATCCAGGGGTTCCCAAACCACATTTTCCTAAACATAAAAATTATCCCCCACTACTTTTAATTGAAAATCAGCGAAATATAATCAAAACTGGAGCGAAATATATGACACTAAAATATCAATAATTTTATTCACTTTAATTTGACACCTATATTGATATACTTTTTCATTCGTTTTTATGTGGTTCCTTAGTTCTCCTCTTTTTGGGGTTCTCACTATATAAACACGTACAAAAAATACATACACCTACACACACACACATATATATATATATATATATAGAGAGAGAGAGAGAGGTGGCTTTATGGAGGATTAAATATATGCAGACCTTGCCTCAACCCTCAAGGGTTGAGAGGTTGTTTAGCGAAGACTCCAGCTTGTAAAACGGGAACATGAGGAAAAAGTGGCATAGTAACATTGTACATAGAATGTACGCAAGCATAAAACATACAACAAAGCATAAATAGAAGACATGAAAAATAGGAAAAACACAAACTCTCTAACAAGTAACAAGCATAAGATTCGAGTAACTTAACCCCACCTCTCCACCCTTCCCCTGCCCACCCTCTACCTTATCTAAACTTCCCTTCTACCCCGCTCATGTTATCTACAGGNTCGCAGGTTTGAATCTTGAACCGGAGCCGAGTTTTCCCACTACCCGCTAAACCAAAAAAAGTCCTTGTGAACTTATTTTCTCTTATATATATATATATTGTATATAATGGTCATACATACTAGATGCCTTTCTATGCCTGTCAGAGGAAGATAAGACATACCATGTAATGAACTACAACCATTTTTAATATAATATCGCATTTATAACCTGAAGTATGCCAAAAGACCATAATAATTCTCTCAAGGACTGTAAGAGTGCAGAAGACTGGTGATGTTGATTGGTATTGCTACATATGGATGAGCATAAAGTATAACCATGTTTTTTGCTGGGTTATTTAGAAGAATAACCTTGAGACAGATTTTTCATAATGTTTTTTAAATAACAGAAGTATGCCTCCAGAAGATTTTGCATTTAAAAAAACATCCGTCAAAAAGATTACTCTCCTAAATAACCCATTTTTGCTCTTTATAAGTGGGCATAACACATACTACCATAGTTTCATGTTTGGATGGTATGTTGATGGTTTGTACATTAGCCAGGCATATATGTTCCATAGCTAGATGGATGTTAAAAGTATGTGGAGTCCTCTTTCGGATCTCTTTCTAACATAACCGATGTGGTACCCTCAACAGGCACAAACCTCTTACAGCAATATGTAAACTAATAGATGTTGGTTGTTCATGTGTATAGGAGTTACTAACCAAGATAGTCGATGATGGTTTTGCCATTACTGAAACGACCAGAAGGAAGACCTTGATAAAAATCAACACCATATGGTACGTAGTTGGCTTTTGCAAGAGAATTGAGGTAATTGTTATTTCCGTTATCCGTTAATGAGTCTCCAAATGCAAACATTGCTGTCACCTCTGCTGCTGCTGCTATTAAACACTTGAAAGATACATCCATAAACACAATGCCAATTAGCACTGTCACTATTCTTGATCTCACTCTTTCTTTCTCCATCTCCCACTTCACATACACTTCACAACAGATATGAGGTTGACATCTGGTATATATATATATATACACACACACATACATATACATATACATATACATATATATATATATGTATGTATGTATATGTAACAGTCAACTATGGTTTTCCAGAGATGCTTGAAAGAAAGCCATAGTTTCATGCTTTTATGTTCAGTTACACTTGTGATTGTTTTTGTCATGCACATTTATCACTGGTCTTGCTTTTTCCCCCCTTCAGTTACTTTTCTTTTACTTCTTCCGTATTTGGGGGATAAGTTTTAGCAAGTATTAACGGCTTTGAAGTTTTGGTGGCATGCAACTATCCATTGTTCTAAAAGCACCCATTGAGGGACATCCGCTGCGCCCCTACTCTTTTTACTAATTTTCTGGAAACGCTTTTAGATTTTGTCATCAAACGAAAATCACAACTTTGTTTACGTTACAAAAAAAGTGTGAACAACAGAAAAAGGAAGTCTTTTTTTTATCACCGACTCACCATAAATTGCAACGGTATCATCTTGGGATGTCATATGTTCATTGTGTAGTCTCTTTTTCGGTGGACTCATACGAAAATTACTTATTTTGCCCCACTGTAACTGTTATTGAGCATTTGTTGTGTTGATTTTTGTCCACAAGATCGAAAATCAAGAGGTAGTCCTCCCATTTTGCCATATGGATTGATACTTCAAGACATTTGATTAGTACTTACATATACTTTTAGCTATATATGCATAGGATCAAGCGAAGACATATAGGGTATTAGTTTAAATGACGTCGGTACGGTAGAGGTGGGCATGAAGGACCGACAAGTGGCTAAGGCTCGGATGTGGACCGGCACCAGTTACATTTTAACCGGTTAAAGAGGGACCAGTTAAGTTAGGATGGGTTATAGCCTATCGGTTACCCTTTTTCTTAAGGACGAGTTGCAACCTTTTTTTTAAAGAAAAAAAAGTGTCATGTGGTGCTCCCCTATTGGTCAACGGTATTAGATAACTTTCTTAGAAAAAAAGAACAAGTTAAAGTGAATTGTCAATTACACATTTTAGGCCAAGGACTCCGTTATAAAGGTTAAAGATCGGTTATGTCGTAACGAGTTACGTGGTGGGGTTTTTTTGACGGCACCAGTTATAACAGTTAAGGGTCGGGTTGTGATTGGTATGTTTTTAGGATAAACCGAACAAAATGGCTGTCTGGCACGTGAAAGTTTGTGCTACCGTCTATATTCATAGAAAAGTCCCAAAAATCTTTTTGGAGCTATAAAATTGCTAGTAATATATGCTTCATCTATTGATGATTTGTCAAGGTTTTGTAACTTATAATAAGTTGTTTCAAATAAGCAATCCCAAACACCCCCATAGTTTATTTGTCTGTGCAAAAGGGTTTGTAACTAGCAACCTCTGAGTGTCCTGTCTCAAGAGGATTATGTGAGAATCAAATGAGGCATACATCATCTCGCTAAGTGGTTGACTTAAGAGTCAAGTGTGTTCAAGGAGCTCAATCTACGAAAGAATTGTAATTCCCATAATCTAGCTGTCAAATTCAAACTCTCACCTGTTTGTACAAAAATACTACCACAAAACCAATTGTTGGTGAATCCAGATGAAGAGGGTGTCAAATAAGTTTTATTGAGGACGATAAAGAGGAAGAACATTGAATAGTGAAAGGTTCTGACTTTTGTCATTCTCTATACCACTTCAAACCGCTCTTTAACCATTGACACCATCCCCATGTCAATTTACTAGGGCTGTAAACGATTCAACCTTTTTATGAATTATTCGAGTCTGAGTAGATCTTGAACACAAAAAAAGTCTCATTTAACTTGATGAGAGGATCTTCCTAACGTCATACATGATTACACATTTTTGAGTTGGGGCGAGCAATACAAAGCATATAATTTTATAAATTATGTAATAGAAGTATAAAAGAAAAAGTTGTAGTTGGAATGATTTGGAAAGTTGGTCTCATCATATTTACAAGGTAACTGCTACCCAAGTACCTGTTTTATTATTTTGAGGGACGTTTACTAAATACTTGTCGGGTAAGCACTTGACGGTATAACTTATTTTACCAGCTGAGCATTGCAAGAACTGAAAATCTTATCCGATAAGAGCTATAACAAGGATCAAGAGTCTGACCTGGTAAGTGAGGGAAAATAATTTTACCTGATAAATATTTACTAAGTTTAAAACACTTACCAACAATCAATTTTGATGACCGAGAGTATTACACGATCAGATTAAAAAGGGTAATTTTTTTTAATTATAAACGTTTATCTGATAAGTGTTTGGTAAACATCCCTTAGTATTTTATCAAAACTAGAATCTTATATTGTGAATATGATGTATTTTAATAATAGTTTTCATTGTTTTCAACTTTAAGAATGATGGTATTGTTAATTACATGGCATGTTATTCCATATGATGGTAGTAATTACATGTTATGTAATTCTAAACTCTCTTAAAACATGTTTTTCACACTTCAATACTAAAACAAAAATTTCAAGCCTCAATTAGTCTTATAAAAACAAACTTTTCTAACTCGAGTTTTAAACCTGCTCTCGATTTCGAAATGTATCAAAGCTCCGGGTAGTAAAAAAAATTGAACTAAATTCGAGCTAATAAACATATTAATCGATCTTGAATTCGAGCCTATAAATGAGCTTATAAAGTTTCAATTTTAGAAACATATTGTGTAAATTAAACTTGTTAAATGAGCCCGAGAAATTATTCGAGCTCGAGTACCCATAATCGGGACCGGTACCCCATAACCGGTTACACATTGGCTTGACTGGTCTTCACCATTTCGGCGGGGACTACGACCGGTTACGCTAGGACCAGTTACCGTCGGTTATGCTCATTGCAGGGCTTGATTGAGACTGTTCCTGACCTGTTTTTGGCCATCACTATTTTGATGGAACGATTTCATGTAACCATGGTTTATTTTAAAATTGAATGTAACCTGTTAATAAGTTTCTAAAGTTTATTGGAGAGTAGTTGGGGTTCATCAAATCACATAGACCCTATTACCAGACCAAACTATGTGGTTTGATATGCAATTTTGAACTACAAAATTGTGGTTTTAACAAAATTGCATATTAATTATCATATATACAAATATATGTCGTATTTTGTTAAAAAGACTGATATTTCGAAACTAAGGAAATGTTACAAGTCCATTGCACAAAGATCACAAATGAGTTGCGAAGTCTCAAATGGACACGAAAAGTGCTCCAAAATGTTTAGAAAACAGGTTTAAAGTGTGAAATGAATTACAAAAAGTGTCGTGAAATGTTTGCAAAACCAATGGAATTATTTTATTTGGCATGTAATATGACTATTTTGCCCTTTGCTAAAGTGTGTGTATGAGGCATCAACTGAATGACAAGTGGACTGGAAACACATGATTTGGTAGTCCATCATATCCAATTCACCACAAATGACCACTCAGCTTAGCTGTTAATTAGTTGTGTTGTGCCTCCCAATTCTATAAATATGCTATCCATTCAAATAATGTCACCATAATTTATATAAATACATACCTTCTCTCTCTATATGGGTGGAACACGAGACTTATATAACAAAACTAATCTTCTTTATAAATATGTCACGTAAGCATGTAGTGTTATATATGAATTTTTTAACCAAATTTTGTATATTAAAAATATAAGATAAAGACGACCAAGATAATATTCCAAAGTAAATACTCTTAGAATCATAGCTTCCTTGTGTTTTTACATACATAATATATATATATATATATATATATATATAATTTAAAATTTTTATGACGTCCATCATTCCACTACAAAAAAATTGGCTTTATACGACATCATACATTATAGATCTTAGTTTTATAGGACCAAAATATAACAATTTATATCTAAAACCATTACAATAGGTTTATAGAACGTTTTTAAGCATTTTAACAAATTCTTTATGACGCTTTAAGATAAAGTGTCCTATTAGCTATTTTATCGGACACCTTTTAGAAGTGTCTTATAAATCCGTCTTTTTATACAACATTTGTGTTTACTTAACACTTTTTCAAATAGTGTCATATATTATAGTTAATACTACACTTTATTACAAAACCGTCATAAAAAACTTGTTACAATGCATAAAAACGTCATATTAACCTATTATAGCATTTTTAGATGTCACTTTTTGGTTTGGTCTAATAAACTTAAGTCCTATAATATATTTTTTAGGACGCTTCTACATTTTAGGTATTCTATAAAATTAATTTAGCTATAGTGATTATAATAAGAAATTGATGTATTGTTTTGATAATCTTAAATTGAATCTTCCTTAAAAGTTATTGTTCGTTTACTAGAATCAGTTACACTGTTTTAATCTTGTCTTCTGATCGAGCTCAATAACATATTTTATAGATTTTGATCTCAATCCGTTAATACATACTCTTCTAACCCATGAATTAACACGTCTTTAAAATAAAGTGTCCTGTTAATTAACACGTTTTTAAAATAAAAGTGTCTTATTAATTAACACATTTTTTAAATAAAGTGTCCTATTATAGGACACTTTTGAGAATTGTCTTATAAAACCGTCTACTTATAGGACATTTGTGTTTATATAACATCTTTTCAAATAGTCTTCTATAAAATAGTTAATAATACACTTTGTAAAATGCATAAAACGTCTAAAAATGCCTAAAATGCAAAAAAAAAAACATCCTATAAACTTATTGCAACAGCTTTAGATAGAACGTTTTTTTGGTTTGATCCTATAATTATCGTAAGTCCTATAAAGTATTTTTCTAAAACGCTTCTATATTTTAGGCGTCCTATAAAATTAGTTTTTAGTGATAATTGATATTTTATAACTCTTGATCTTTTATATTGGTTGTTTTGATAGGTATGAAAAACCCATTTTGAAAAAAAAAAAACAAAACTTTTGAGTTATCATTTTTAAATACCAAGAGTGAAGGGGCCAAATTTCAGATTTTTATAAAACTTGTAGTACTATGCACAATATTATATGGGGGCCATAGCCCTTTGGGGGATCCGCCTCGGTCACTATATATATATATATATATATATATATATATATATATATATACGCCCATAATTATAAAAAAAAGTTGAGAATTAATATTTTATACATACATGCATGCATGCATACATACATAATCATAAAAAAGTCGAGAATCGTATGTATTGTTTATTTATAGAGAGGGAAGTTCAAATTAGAACAATAATCAAATAAGAGAACATAAAAACAGTAAAATTACGTGTAAAATCACATGTAATATTCGAGCGCCTTCCTAACATTTTATAGGCCTTGGGGGAGATGTAAAAAAGGGGCCCTCCATAGGTACGAAAAATCTTTAATACCATCATTTTTATCATTAGAAAATAACATTGAATTCAAGAAATATTAATAATTCATATATAACCGTTTTAATAGACTCAAAATCAATCAATAATTATTTTTAAATTAATGTTATTGTGAATCCCAATAATCAATCACAATCAGATAAATTCTTCAAGAACACAATTGAGAGAAGAGAGAGATTTTCACCAAGTTTGTATGTTTATTTCTTGAGAGAGAATTACAAAAGTGATTAGCATAAAACTAATTACAATTAAGCTACTAAAAGCTATTTATATTAGGAAAGTAGTAAAACTAACTATTACAAAACAATTACAAGATGAGAGAACTCGAATACAACATTTAAGCACAATCTTGAACCCAACAATCTCCCCCTTTGGATTCAAGTTCGAGATATTGTAAATCTTGACTTTCTTAGCACAAGTAGCATCTCAATCATCCTTAAAGCACTCCGGTATTGCAACTTGTCATCAAGCAGGTTCAGAGCATTGATCAGTAGATACCTCTTCTTTGGACTCATTCTCTTCGATTCTTCAGCTTTATCATTGTCAACTTTAATCATCTCAAGCGCCCGACACACCATCCTTATAGTACCATCATTGTACTTATTCAGCTCACTGAATCTCATAAACTTCTTTATCCGACCTTCAACACCATACACCACACCAAACTTCAGATCTTCAAGAACAATATACAAAGGATAGCCTTCAATATCTTCAAGTTCTTGGTCTGGTCTTTTCAAATTAATGATCTTCTGATTATCTTCAAGACCCATTTGGATATCAAGAACCATCGATACTTTGACATGACTCCTCAGATATATCTTGATTGCATCAAGAGCAACATCTGCTCCTTCTTTTCTAACAGTAAGTTTCTGTAGTTCGTGATACATGTGCTCCAGATCTTCCGAATATAGATTAGTGAAATCAGCTTCACTGAATACCCAGACCTTTCCATCCTGTCTTGTAACTGTAAACACATGATACCAAACTCTAAGAAGTTTATTGGCATTAATTTGTTTTATAGGCACAACGCGATGTCTGGTCCGTACTTGACTAATTGGAAGGCGCTTCGCTTTGAGAAAATGCTTATATTCCAAACGATAATCTCGGGTTTCTTTGTGAATCCCAAGAATTTTATCTGCGCTAAGAGCTTTGTGGTGCCGAAGAAAGATGCCGAAGTAGAGGTCTTCCAGGTAAGGTTCTCTGATCTGTGCTCTGTCATAACCTGGAATATTTCTGAAGCACCATGATCAACTGCAGTGGAAGGTTCAGACGGTATCTGATGATCACCCTGGAATGGGAAGATATGATCATCTTCATTGATGTCAGCTTCAAAGTCAAAGTACATTCCAGATGATTCATTAATATTGTCAATGTCTTCACCAAAGTCTTGAACTCCACCCAGTTCTTTAGAAAAAGCTTCATTAAAGCCCACGTTGACAGACAAATCCAAAAGCATCCTTGTTTCTACAGTGGAGTCCGCCGGCTTTTCAACCATTGGCTCAATCATAGGATTTGTCTCCATGGCTATCTCCTCTTCAACTATTATCGGGCCTGTAGTCCTTTCCCTTGTTCTTTCTGGAACAGGACTTTCAACATTAACCGCTTCAGAATCTGGCTCCCTTTCAACACCTTCAACATGAACAGATGACTCAGCCAGTCTCTGTCTCTTTCTCTCCCCTTCATGATGATCAGGATAGTCCAGATCATCATGCCTTCGTTTTAAGGAGGTGGCTTGAGCTCGACACGTGTCTTCCAAGATTGATACCCTTTCAGATAGAGCATCAATGGAATTCTTCAAAGCTTGAGTGTTGGATGTACTTAGCTTGCTAACTTTTTGAGAAATTAGCAGCAACTACATCTTGGAAGGCCAAAAACTATGAGGCCCGAACAGTTGGATTTTCATCTACAAGTTGTCGAAGGAGCCCAACCAAGTCTGCATAAGCCATATCTGGATTTTGAGAAGACATCAGCTTTGCGTATAACAACGATTTAAGATCATCCATCGATTGTTCTTGTACCCTCAGAGGCTCAGGCACAGGTGATGGTGACGGCACAGACGGTTATTCATCAACTACCGGCTCCTTTCCCTTCATCATTCTCTTTAGACTAAGAACTTGCGTTTCCATGTGATCTTGAACAGTCTTTAGGGCGCCGTCCAAATACTCCCTTGACACAAAGTCGGGTAAAGTCACACCTGGATCACTTAGATTACCAGTTGAAACAACAGTTGAAAAAACTGTTGTGCCTACGTTCAGTGTTGGCGTGATATTAGCACTGGTAGGACTTCTGACCAGTCCTTGTGGTAAATCAATAGACTCTACTCTAGTTGTTCCGGCAAGTTCACTAAAAACTGTAGGTTGAGCAACAGATGCTCTCGACTCGTGTGTACCTAAGTGTATGGGCTCTAGACTCGAGGTACACAGAATCGATGTCGTAGGCTGGGGTAGAGGCCTACTATCTTCAATATCCACATTCTCCGAATGAGAAGCTGATAGATGATGTGCTAAGTCCCCATGAGAAATTGAAACAACTGCTTGTTGAGAAGCAGTTGAGTGGCCGGGAGGGGTGTGCAAATGCATAGCTGGGCTAGCTATGTCTATTTCAATACCAACATTCAACGAATGAATGTCGATAGCAGATGTGGGTGCCCGACTAACTGTATCAGCTGGGATAGGAGCATATTCTTCATTTTGAGCTCCACTCACACTCTCACCATCTTTTTCTCCTTCCCTTTCACTCATCCTCTCAACATTTTACACTTGAACGCCCTCATCACCTTCAACTGGAATATCCTCCAGTAAACGATCGAAATCATCGTATGTATCACCAAATTCTTCATCAACATTGAAAGATAAGGAATGTAGACTTGGGTAAGTCTGTTGACCTTCTATTTCAGGAAATATATCTTTAATGTTTTCAATAACTGCTCCCACTTGAATATTCTGAGAAAACACCGGTTGAGCAGTATTGTCAGCACCATCATTATTATCATCATTATGATCATCATTATCATCACCCTGAGTTGCCTCATCATCAGATGAAGTATCTTTCTAGCTTGAAGAAGAAGCTGTGGAAGTACTGGCAGTTGAAGTACTGTGCTGATCAGAGTCTCCCCGCTCCAAATTACCCCTCTCATTTACATTTTCTCTCGACTCACAACCCTGTTTAAGTAACCCGTGTTCCAGAACGCTCTCAGCTATATCTAGACCCTCTCCCTTAGCTAAAGCATAGGTTGATCTCGGGGTAAGTTCAACCGGTTCTGGTTGAGCTATAGGATCTATCACTCTCCTATAATCTATAACACACTGAGCACTCTGATCAACAAAAGCAAATAACTCAGGTGGGATTTCCATAATCGAATCCAAATCTTCAACTTCCATGTGTTGACGAATACATGTCATGACGAACGATGGCCCAACTTCACTGTATGCCCTTGCCGGGATGTCATCATTGGCGTTCATCATGGCTTTGATGATCAGTTGTAAAAATCTCTGAAACGACACAAAATTTATTGCTTTTGATGGAAAACGTTTGGCATTGACCAACTCGACTAGTTCATTCCAAATTATCGGCGCGTAATCGTAGTTGCACATGTATACAATCCCGTGGAAGAACTTGAGAAATGAACTGCTGCAGGTGTCAATTCCGGCAGTCTTGGATGTCAGGCACCGGTTAAGGATCGAAAAAAGTAGATGCCATATTGACGGAAGAAATCGTCATTTGAACTGAAACGGATTAGTTAACTCTTGCGAGTATCCTAATCTCTTGATGTCTCTACATAGCTCGTCATCAGTGACTAGCTGTTCAAAACCTGTCGAGGTTGGTCCCGGTAGACGTAGAATTCTTCTAAGTCGTTTCAAAGTCCGTCAACTTGTGTATTCGTCTACATTTCCTTCGAAGAAATAGGTATCACCATCTTCTGCAAGGGTAAGTGTGTTCCAAAATTGTTGCAGGTATACCATCGGGACAGAAACGTTAGCTGAAAGGCATATAAGATTGAGTGTCCATGAAGTATTTCTGGTATGATTTTGTATTCGGAGGGCATATTAAAGTTGAAATGATGGTTGTTTGGTTTTATTTCTAGATAGAAGCATTGTGGCAATAAGGATTCATCTAGTAATGGGTTATTTGTTGGCTGGTTAGGGTTGTTGAGGTTGTCAAATCTGAATGAAGGAATGTGAGATTCCTCGTCAGACTGATGATGTTCAGCCATTTTTACCTGTAAAAATCATAAAATGTTAGATCCAGATTAAAAAAATACAATGCTAATACCCGATACAAAAAAATTTCTAAAAAAATGAAAAAAACTTAAAAAAATTTAAAGGAATAAAAAAATTAAAAAACTGAAAAAAATTAAAAAAAAATCTCAACTAAACAAAAAATCAAACTTAACAAAACTTAACTAAAAAAAATTCTAAACGAAAAAAATATCTAAAAAAAATTAACCTAAAAAAATTTTACTCTAAAAAAAATTAAACTAATTTTTTTTTACTAAACTAAAAAAAAAAACTAAAAACTAAAAAAAAAAAATAAACCAAGCGGATTACAAATCCGATCAAAACCAAAAAAAAACTTTTAGGATTAAAACAATTTTTGTCGGAATCATCAATCTTGGAATCAAAAGTCCATATTGGTTATAACTTGAGATCTTATTCTTGTTTTTGAGTTAGGAAAATGCTTAAGACTCATATATTCAATATTAGATAATAAGAAGTCAATAATGTATGAAAAACAAGTGATAGTTTTGAAACATTAAATATAGATATAAGTTGGACCGTCTCATATGATTGATAATTTCTTTTCTAAATGTAGAAGTTTTCTTAATTAATAACAAGAAATCTACTATATTCTAATACAAAAATAAAATTCATATGAGATCAATAAAAAAGGTCAGTGGGAGATGGACGATCGAAAATATATCAAGGTTTTATATACAAGTAGTTTAAACTTTTGTACTAGAAAAAAACTTACAGAAGCATCAAGCTTATAAAATGAACGATCAATTAAGTTTTTTTGTGTTTTCTTTTCCAATTTAACTAACTAATAACATATTTGGGCCTTTAATATAATAAAAAAATCTTTTTGGGTCCTATTAGGTACTAAATTTTTTTAATCTCTTTTATTTACTATTTTTTTTGACTACTGCTATATACTATAAAAATTTGGGCCCCTATTTTGAGTGGACCCTAGGCATACGCCCGGCCCACCCTCTTCCAAGAACGACCCTGGTATTATTTAATTATTATTTAGTGTTATTCATCATGAATAACTGATTTTCTGGGTTCTCAGTGCATTTAAGAACTAATGGAACTTTCAACTTTCATAGTAAAATACTAAACATTTACAATATTAGTCCTATGAAGGTATGATCATTTAGTGGCTCCAAACTGGTTTTACGAATCTCATGTATTTATAGGGTTGGATTCCAGTAAGAATTATCAAATTTTTATGAGAAGTGTAATAAAATGTAACATGTTCAATGTAATTCCCAAATCATACAAATCTGAATCAAATCTTCAAGAATCAAGAACAAGATGAATGTAGAGAGAGATTTTCACCAAATCTTGAATAGATTTCTTTGAGAGGAAAGTACAGAAATGATTACAACTCTAATCTGATTAATTGCTGAACTAATGACAATTAGAAAGCTAATAACTATTTATACTAAGGAAAACAATAAAGCCTAACTATTACAAAATATTATAAAAGGAGAACTTGAATACAACTTTAACGCACAATCTTGAACCCAACAATCTCCCCCTTTGGATTCAAGTTCGAACTCTTGTAAATCTGGTCTTTCTGAGTCCGAGCAGTTTCTCCAGCCTCCTCAACGCATTCCGATATTGCAATTTTTCTTCAAGCAAATTCAAGGCATTAATCAGCAAGTACCTTTCCTTCGGACTCATCCTCTCCGACTCTGCAGCTTTATCATTATTAACTCTCCTCGTTTCCAGCGCCCGTCTCACCATTCGAATAGTACCATCAGAAAATTTATTCAGCTCGTTGAACCTCATGAACTTCTTTATCCGACCCTCAGCATCATATATCACTCCGAACTCCGGTTGTTCAAGAATCATGTAAAACAGATAAGCTTCAATGTCTTCTAGCTCTTGATCAGGTCTCTTCAAATTAATGATTCTCTGATTATCTTCAAGTCCCATTTGGACATCAATAACCATAGAAACTTTGACGTGACTGCGCATAAACCTTTTGATCGCATTAAGAGCCACCAGAACTCCTTCTTTTCTGTTCGTCATATTCCATATTTCATGGTACATATGCTCCAAATCTTCTAAATACAAGTTGGAGAAGTCAGCTTCGCTAAACACCCAGACCTTACCATCTTGTCGTGTCACTGTGAATACTGGATACCAGACTCTAAGAAGTCTTTGAGCATCAATATGTTTTATTGACACAACTCGATGTTTGGTCCGAACTTGACTTATCGGGAGACGCTTAGCTTTAAGGAAGTGCTTATACCCCAGACGATAGTCTTTGGATTCCTTGTGAATACCAAGGATCTTATCAGTACTTAGAGCTTTTCGGTGCCGGAGGAAGATGCCAAAATAAATGTCTTCAAGATAAGGCTCTCTGATTCTTGCCCTGTCATAGCCTGGAAAGTTCGCACGAATTGCAAACGGTACATAATTCTTTGAGAATATCTTAGTCAGATCAAACGACTCTCTAGGAATATCGGACGCACCAACTTCAACTGTAGTGGAGGGTTCAGGCAATGTTTGACGATCACCCTGAAATGGGTATACTGGGTCTTCTTCATTAATGTCAGCTTCAAAATAAAAATATAACCCAGATGATTCGTCAACGTTATCTATATCTTCACCGAAATCCTGCTTTCCACCCAGTTCTCTGGCAAAAACTTCATTAAATCCAACATTGGCCGACAAGTCTAGTAGCAACCTTGTTCCCACCGTGGAGTCCGTCTGCTTTTCAACCATTGGCTCGATCGCTGGACTTGTCTCCAATACTTCATCATCTTCCACAATTATCGACTCAGTAGTTCTTTCCTTTGTAGATTCAGGAACAGAACTTTCTACATTAATGTATTGAGTAGATGGCTCTCTTTCAACACTTTGAACGCGACCAGACGACTCAGCCACCTGTTGTCTTTTTCTCTCCCCCTCATGAAGATCAGGATCATCCGGATCGTCATGCCTTCGTTTCAGTGAGGTGGCCTGAGCTCGGCAAGTCTCTTCTAGGATAGATACCTGTTCGGAGAGGGCATCAATTGAACTTTTAAGAACTTGAGTGTTTGATGTGATTAACTTACTAACTTTGGAGAAGCTAGAAGTAACCACATCCTGAAAGGCCAAAAACTCTGAGGCTCGAACTGTGGGGTTTTCATCAATTTGCTATCTCAGGAGCCCAACCAAATTTGCATCTTCCGCATCAGGGTTTTGGGATGACATCAATTTAGCATACGATAAGGATTTAAGTTCTCCACCGATTGATCTTGTACCGTCGGAGGCTCAGGTACAGGCGGTAGTGATGGCGCAGATGGTTGATCTTTTTCTACTTGCTTCTTCCCCTTCAACAATCTTTTGAGACTAGCAATCTGAGCGTCCATGTTGTCTTGAACAACCTTTAAGGCACCGTCCAAATATTCCCTTGACACAAAGTCTGGTAAGCTCACTCTTGGATCACTTAGATTACCAGTTGAGACAACAGTTGAGTAAACTGTTGTGCCTACGTTCAGTGTTGGCAAAATGGTAGCACTGGTAGGACTTCCGACCGGTCCTTGTGGTTGGTCAAAAGACACCACTCTGGCCATTCCGACGAGTTCACTAAGAACCGCAATGGGAGCAACAGATGCTCGAGACTCTTGTGTACCTAAGTGTATCGGCTCTAGACTCGAGGTGCACAGAATCGACGTCGTAGGCTGGAGCAGCGGCCTACTTGTTTCAATATCTATATTCTCCAAGTGAGAAGTAGATAGAGTATATGTTCTATCCCCGTGATAAAATGAAACAACATGTTGTTGATAACCAGTTGAGTGGTTGGGAGGGGTGTGCAAGTGCATAGCTGGGCTAGCTATGTCTTCTTCAATACCAACATTCAACGGATGAATGTCGATAGCAGATGTGGGTGCCCGACTATGTGTATCCGTTGGGATAGGAGCTTGATCTTGATTTTGTGCTCCACTCACACACTCACCATCTTTTTCTGCTTCCCTTGCACTCAACCTCTCAGCATTTTCAACTTCAGCTCCCTCATCACTTCCTTCTACTGGAATATTTGACATATCTTCCAGCATGCGATCATAATCATCATATCTACCTCCAAAATCATCAACATTGAACGATAGAGAATGCAGACTTGGACAAGTCTGTGGAGGTTCAAACTCTGGAAAATATCGTCAATGTCGTCAACCACTGCTCCAAGTTGAATATTCTCTGAAAGAATCGGTTGAGCAGGGTTTTCAGCATCATCATCATCATTATCATTGTCATCACCCTGAGCTGCCTGAGTATCAGATATAGTATCTTTCGAACTTAAAGAAGTCGAGGAAGTACTATCTGTTGAAGTACTATCTGTTGAAGTACTATGCTGATCAGAGACTCCCCGCTCCTCATCACCCCTCTCAATTACATTTTCCCTCAACGCACAGCCCTGTTCAGGTAACCCTTGTTCCTGAACACTCTCACCTACAACTATACCCTCTCTCTCAGCTGAGGCATGGGGTGATCCCGGGGTAAGTTCAACCAGTTCTGGCTGAACTATAGGATCTATCACTCTTCTATAGTCTACTACACACTAAGCCCTCTGATCAGCGAAGTCAAATAGCTCGGGTGGAATTTCCATGATTGAATCCAAATATTCAACCTCGGTATGTTGCTAAATTCGAGTCATGACGAACGACGACACCAGTTCACTGTTTGTCCTGGCCGGAATATCTTCGTTTGAGTTCATCATGGCTTTTATGAATAGTTGCAGAAAACGTTGAAATGGCACGAACTTTCTGGCTTTAGACGAAAATCTTTTAGCGTTGACGAGCTCGACCAGTTCATTCCATATTATGAGCGCATAATCGTACTTGCACGTAAATACGATCCCATGGAAGAACTTCAGGAACGAACTGCTGCATGTATCAATTCCTACAGCCTTTGATGTTAGGCATCTGTTAAGGATTGAGAACAGAAGATGCCAGATCGACGGTAGGAAACGCCATTTGAATTGAGACGGGTTAGTCAACTCTTGTGAGTATCCTAACCGTTTGATGTCACGACAGAGTTCGTCATCTGTTACAAGCATTTCAAAGCCTGTCGAGCCCGATCCGGGAAGACATAGTATTCTTCGTAGTCTTTTTAATGTCAACCGACTGACATACTCGTCTACGTTCCCTTCGAAGTAATACGTATCTCCGTCTTTGGCTAGTATTAGGGTATTCCAGAACTGCTGAAGATAAATCATAGGTACAGGTGTATGGGCAGAAAGGGAATACAAGATAAGATGTCCGCGCAAGATTTCTGGAATTATTTGATATTCAGCGGGCATATCGAAGTTAAGGGAATGGTTATTAGGTTTGATTTCAAGATACTGGGTTTGTGGAAGTAAAAAATTCTTCAGGTATGAGTTGGTTTAATGGCTGGGCAGGGTTATTGAGATTATCAGACCTGACAGAAGGAATGTGGGATTCCTCGTCAGACTGATGTTGTTGATCCGCCATTTACCTGTAAAATTCTCAAAATATTAGATCCCGAATTAATGGTACAAAGCGAATTTCTCTAAATCAAAGTTAAAAAAAAATTAAAAAGAATAAAAAAACAAAAAAAAATTTCAAGACTTAAAAAAATACTAAAAAAAATGTAACAAAACTAAAAAATTTAAAGCAAAACAAAAAATTTCAAAAAAAATCTAACACTAAAAAAAAAACTAAAAAAAAAATCCTAAAAAAAAATTCTTAAAAAAAATCAACCGGATTAGAAATCCGATCAACAAAGAAAAAAAAATGCTAACTCAAACCTAAATCGAACAAAATTATAAACCGAATTAAGGTTGATCGGAGTAAACTTCGGTCACCTTATCCGGTGAATAATCCGGTCAAAACACGAAAACAGTTAAATCGATCAAAACAACAAAAAAATTAAACCTAAACTATCCTAAACAACTAAATCGGACAAATGTAAAATCTAAACTAAACTATAAGACGAACACAGTAAAACAATCGATTTAAGAAGTTTGATTCAATTTAAGCTTTAATCGATTTAACAGTCCAAAATCATTATCTTGACATATTAGATTCAAAATTTATATTCAGATTAACTGTCCAAATATCATCATAATCCAAGATTTCGTCCAAAGGAACATAGCAAGTTCAAAGTAATTACGAATCGAGTCCAAATTTTAAACCTTTGAAGAACTTGAGATGAAACAGAGATAAATCTTGAAGAACTTGAACGATTTACGTAGAATGTTTAACCGGAGACGATGACTGAACAGTGACAGGCGATTTATGGTAAATGTAAAAAGTGAAATGTAAAAATGAATCGAATATTTATAGTCAAAGTCAAAAACCATTCAAATTCTAAACCGCTCAAGGCTTATCCGGATTAGGATAAATCGGACAAGGGGTGTCCGATTTAGAGGATGAGAAATCAACCAAGTGATAATCCGGACAATAAATCGCTCAAGGCATAGGCGATTTAGAAGAACACCGGTCAAGAGTCGTCCGATTTAAGAATAAACCGCTCAAAAGTCAATCGATTTAAGAATAAACCGCTCAAGGGATGATCGATTTAACAATAAATCGCTCAATGAAGAAGTTAAATCGCTCAACGAACAAGCGATTTAACCACTTGAAATGCACAAATGAAACAAGCGATTTAGAAATCCGCTCAATACGACCAAGCGATTTAGTAATCCGCTCAACTCCTTGTAAAACATATCTAACCTTATCCGGATAAGAGTTTATCATATAGCCTTTTATCCGGATGTGATAACCGGATCCTGGTTATCACACAAGGTAATTAATGTGTGATTATCTGATTAAATGATTTCATGACAGCATGATAAATTGATACGTTTGATCATGCTAGTATGTGAATTTGTGCATTAATTGGATATATATATATATATATATACATATATATAAATGCATGATATATGTGTATATATGCATAGTTATATATGTATGTGTGCATGGTTTGTAGGTATGCATGCACATGGAGTAACCGAACTTCCTGTTTGGGAAGGCTATATAAAAGGGAGGTTAAGTATCCATTAAATCTTCTTGCTATTTTTGGAGAAAAGTTGAGCGATTTAGAAGAAAAGGAGTTGACCGGATTATTTCTTGTCTAAAGATCAAGTTGATTTCAAGTATCTGATTTCAAAAGGTTTTTCAAGGTGAGTGATTTCTAAACCTTTTTACATAAAATTTGATACTGGTTTTATTTGAATGTTGATTATTATTGGAAAGAAATCAGCTATTTGTTTAAGGGTTTTTATCCGGACAAAGGGTGACCGGATTAAGTCTAAATCAGACAAAGCTTGTCCGGGTTATTCTTATATTGATCAAGGGTTGGGAGATTAACCCCTAAACCGCTCAAGTGTTGAATGGTTTAGTCTTAAACCGATTAAGTATCAAGCGAGTTATGATTGGTAGGAATGGTTAACATTTTGAACTGAGAAGTAGGAATATGACCATGTGGTGACCGGATTATTTTAAATCGGTCAAGCTTTGGGCGATGTATTGTCTGGACTTGTTATCCGGACAAAGGTGTTGAAATTTATTATAAGTGTTAAATCGAAAAACCTTGGACGATAAGTTGTCGGAATTTGGTAAACCGGCCAAGACTTGACCGGAGATGAAGTCCGGCCAAGTCTATGCTGACCGGATTTGAGTTGTGCCTTGTGTTTTGAATGATAGAAAATGTTATTTTATCATAAAATGGATATTTGATATAAATGATTTTGGATTAATAATAATTCCAATGGCTGCAGTTTATTTGGAATTATTTTTGTGAAATGTTTTGATGAGGAAATAAGGGTGGCATATCAAGGAGAGGTGTACCATGGGATAAGGGTGGCATATCAAGG
>NC_037538.1:18984818-18987635 GCF_001531365.2 Cynara cardunculus var. scolymus
AATTATTCTGTGAAAATATTTTGATGAGAAAATAAGGGTGGCATATCAAGGAGAGGTGTACCATGGGATAAGGGTGGCATATCAAGGAGAGGTGTACCATGGGATAAGGGTGGCATATCAAGGAAAAGTGTACATTTGATATAAGGGTGGCATTTGTATGTGTGTTGTATGATATAACTCTTTCTATTATATCCCTTAAGACTACCGTGGTCTGGAATCTTTATTTCTCTATGATTTAAAGATTTAGGATCAAGGTTCTTATTGGAAATCATAGTCTGGATGTTATTGAGGAGAAAATATTAGGTTTGGGCAGAAACTTTATGAAAACCTTGTTTGATTAGAAAAAGGTTTAAAAGTGGCATTATACGAAACCTGATTGATTCAAAGGTATGAGAATTGAATAGCTGAGTGCTTAGTTTGAAAGTAAAAATGATCTGGTATTATGTCCATATTTATTATATATATGAAAGGTTGTTTTCCATAAAGGTTTTGGTGATGTACACCCTGCAATAACATAAAAAGGGTAACTCACTAGACCTTTCGGTCTAACCCTCGTTTTGTGATTTTAACTATGTGTTGCAGGAGGTACGGACGGTAAGGAAAAGGGGAAAATGTAATATTTTCCTATATGCATTTCTGCATGAAGATTTGTGTTTGATGTACAGTTTTGATTGATTAGTACAATATATGTATTTGAATTTTTGGACCTTGTATTTGGTTGTGATAGATTCTTGTACTACGGGACCTGATTAGTATATAAACATGTATTTCTTTTGTATGAAATATGTGTTACATGCAATGTATGTTATGGGGTGTTACATCGGATTAGTCTAAATCGGACACTACTTTGTCCGAATTTGCAATAAATCGGACAAGTGTTGTCCGTATTAGTCTAAATCGGCCAAACACTTATATTTTTAAACTCTACATCTTTTAAAAATTAGAGTGTTTAAAAAACCTGTAAGAAAAATTTAAAACTGTTAGTTCATACAAATAAAATCACTTCCATTCAAAATATGATCAGATAAAAATACAGATAAAGATCCACACTCCCTCTCAAATATAGATTTCCACGATCAAAGAATTTAAAATCAGATAAAAAAATGAAACACTGACTTGTATTAAAAAATACAGATATTTTGACCAAATGAATTTGAATTAAATACTATTCAATAAATTGATATGTTTTTAATAAAAATTCAAATTTTAAATTAAGCATACCTAACTTAGATACGAGAAAGCTAAAACGTTTTTCATCTAAAGCTTTTGTAAATAAGTCCGCTAATTTGTATTTACAAAATACAGTTCAATGGTTTCTTTTTCTACATGATCTTTAATAAAATGATTCTGGATATCTATATGTTTGGTCTTTGTGTGTTGAACAGGATTACAGGAAATAGCAATTGCACTATTAGAATCACAATAAATGGGAATTTTATTAAAATAAAGCCCATAGTCTCTGAGCTGTGTCTGCATCCATAAAACTTGAGAACAGCAGCTCGCAGCAGCTACATATTCTGCTTCGGCAATAGATATGGACACGCAGTTCTGTTTCTTTGACGCCCAACTGACTAATTTGTCTCACAAAAATTGTAGATGTCCCGAAGTGCTTTTCCTGTCCAACATACAGCCTGCATAGTCTGCATCTGAGTAAGCTGTCAGTTCAAAACTAGTACCCTTAGGATATCAGAGTCCAAGATTAGCAGTCCCTTTTAGATAACGAAAAATGTGCTTAACGGCACTTAAATGAGACTCCTTTGGATTAGCCTGATATTTGGCACAAAGATGTGTTGAAAACATAATATCAGGTCTACAAGACGTCAAATACATCAAAGAACCAATCATGCCTCGATAGGTTTTCTGATCTACAGCTTTTCCAGACGGATCAGCATGTATTTTCGTTCCATGAGCCATAGGTGTTTTGATAGATGAACAGTTTTCCAAATTAAATTTCATTAGGATATCAAAAATTTATTTTGTTTGACAGATAAAGATACCCGAAGATAATTGTTTTACTTGAAGACCTAAAAAGAAGTTCATCTCACCCATCATGCTCATTTTAAAACGCGAAACCATTAAGACAAAAAAGTTTTTGCAGTATTTTGGGTACGTAGATCCAAATATTATGTCGTCTACATAAATTTGTATCAATATAATATCCAAATTTTCCTTTTTAATGAAAAGGGTTGTGTCAATATTACCTTTCGAGAAGCCTGACTTTACCAGAAGTTCTGATAAGATGTCATACCAGGCTCTCGGAGCTTGTTTCAGACCATAAAGTGCTCTGTCGAGAATGTAAACATGATCCGGCTTTGACTGATCCACAAAACCCTCCTGTTGAGCAACGTAGACTTCTTCCTTGAGAAGACGATACAGGAATGATGTATTGACGTCCATCTGGTACACTGTGAAGTTCTTGTGTGCCGCGTACGCTAGAAACATCCGTATTGTTTCGATCTTTGCTACCGGGGCAAAAATTTCGTCGTAGTCAAAGCATTCTTGTTGATTGTATCCTTTAACGACGAGTCGGGTCTTATTTCTGACAACAACGCCGTCTTCATCCTTTTTGTTTTTGAATACCCATTTTGTACTGATAATTGTCTTATTGTTGGGACGAGGTACCAATCTCCAGACTTTCAGTGCTTCAAACTGGTTCAGCTCCTCTTGCGTTGCGAATATCCAATCCGGATCAGCTAAGGCTTCAGATACCTTAGTTGGTTCAATGTTACTCAAAAATGTGGAGTATAGACTGTTAGCTCCAATATTTACTTAATGTAAAAGTATGAAAAAGTTTTCTACAAGTGTTGACAGAAGGGT
>NC_037538.1:18987735-19010649 GCF_001531365.2 Cynara cardunculus var. scolymus
TAGCTTGATTTTTAGCTAACCAATCCATGCCTATAATTATATCAAATTTCTTTAAAGGCAAAGGAAACAATTGTATAGGCACTTCACACCCTTCTATACTTATAAAGCATTCATCTATACTTTCCTTAACCAAAACTTCACTATCGTTTGTTGTTTCCACAACTAGATTCTCACTCAACGCTTTAGATTTTAAATGTGCGCCGTTAACAAACGATGGTGACACAAAAGAACAATTTGCACCCGAATCAAATAAAACTTTGGCACATACTGAATTAACGAGGAATATACCTGTTACCACTTCAGGGTGCTCTTCTGCCTCGCCTCTCGTCATCTGAAAGGCTCTCCCTCTTGCAGACTCCCCATGTCTTATATCTCCTCGACCACTTGAATTAACACGATTATCCATTTGTCCACGACCTGTTGGCACGTAACCAGGTCCTCGGCCCCCAGAATATCCAGATCCCCGTCCTCCAACAAAACCAAACCCTCGACCCTTTGCTTGCGGACAATCGGCATTTATATGTTGAGATGAATTACAAGTAAAACACCTTCGTGTCACCCGCCAGTCGCGAGCTATATGTCCTGGTTCCTGACATTTAAAGCATACTCGAGATTCTATATTGCAATTTCCCTGATGTATCTTATGACATCGATTACATGCCCTATCAGGAAACCTTGAAACTGGTCGATTCAAATTTTCCATAAACCTCGGTCTACGAAAATCAATTACTGTAGCTTCCCCCTTTCTTTTCTCTCCAGCTTTCACTTGTGATTGTCGGTTAATATCTTGCTCCAGTATTTCAGCATCATCAACTGCCGCTTAAAATGTTGTCGGATTCCTGGATATCACATATTTTTGAAGATTCGATCCCAGATGTACTTTCTTACTTTATTGTTTTCCGATATGATGTAAGTTTCAGCGAACCGGGATTGTTCCATAAAGACTTCCGTATACTGGCGGACTGACATGTTTCCTTGTTCAAGACGAAGGAAACCATCTTTAACTTTCGCACTTCCGCTTCAGGACAATACTGCACTTTAAACTTGATCATAAATTCTTCCCACAACATAGTTTTCAAAATGTTTGGATCTGAACTTGACAGAACTTCCCACCAGTATAAAGCACTTGATCTCAGACGAGATACAACAAACATGACTTTATCTTCTTCTGCACTTTTATCTTCTTCTGCACTTGTACTGAGGACGAAGTAAGGGGTATAGATGTACCAGTTACCAGTGTACTAGCTCCGGCTTCCTCCAGATAATCGGAATTTCTTACCACTTCTGGATTATTTTGGGTTGTACGCCCCAACAAATTTACTAAACTTTCTTGGAACTTTCCCAACTCTGCTGCCAACATTTCCTGGGTAATATATCCGGGATCAGGAACATTGTGTCCACCCCTTATCCTTCCTCTACCATGGCCAGACATTGAACTTTCTTGAGCCGACAATTCTTGTTCTTGTCTAGTACCTCTACCTCTTCCTCGACCCTTGCTACGACTTCGCGTTTCTATCGTCATCACATTATCCGGGTCCTTTCCTTATGTTACGTTTCTTCTTCCCCGACCTCTTCTATAACCAATAGAGGTCCTTTCTGATTGATCGGGATTGTCTACCATTTCTCAGTGTATAACTCTTTCTGTCACATTTAAACACATATGATTATTCTCATAATCAAAACATAATAACACATTTATCATCAAGTCTATCCATAATTCAGATTATATCAATCATATATAATCTATCTTTCTCATAATAGGTTCAACTATAACATATTCCCTATGTTCATAGTCCCAGTGAAACCTATTATTATAACTTCAACACCTCTAGTTTAAGTCTAAGTATTTCACAAATACCCAGATCCCTTAAGGAAAATTTCTGGTCAACTCTTGAGCGGTTTNACACCTCTAGTTTAAGTCTAAGTATTTCACAAATACCCAGATCCCTTAAGGAAAATTTCTGGTCAACTCTTGAGCGGTTTAGATGAAATCCGAATAATATATGAAACATAATAAACCGTTTCAAACAATTACAATTGTTATACCACAATTGATACATCAAAGCATAAAACACTCACCTTATAATACTGATCGAATTGAAGTCTACAAATTTCTCCTTCAATCTTTATTCTCAATTGGTTTTTGCTCTCCAGAATATCTAACAACAACCACAACAACAACCCTTTTCCTTTCATATGCACTTGCTATAAATAGCAAGTGCATAAGCCGCCTTTCCATCACAATTCCACACTCACACACACAACATTATAAAATATTCATATAAACATACAATTTTAAATTATTAAATCCAATTAAATAACCCGAATATTACAGATTGCTTGTGGTGCCAGAGCCAAGCTTCTTCACTCTTGCGAGGCACGAGACAAAGTGTCTCTGAATTGTCTCTTGGTGAGAAGTTGATGAGATACAGATTGCTCTTTCTCTTAGCTCTTAGCAACTCTTGACCTGATTCTGACATAATGGAGCAAGTTTCCTTTTGGAACTTGACATTGTAGCCAGAATCATACATTTGACTTATAGTCAAAAGATTATGTTTAAGCCCAGAGACATAAGCAACCTTAGAGATAAAAACCTTACCTTGTAGTAGATCTTCGTATCCCTTTATTTCTCCTTGCTTGTTATCTCTGAAGGTCACTTTTTCTCCAATCTTCTCTCTGTATGAGGAGATCAACCTCTTATTGCCAGTTATGTGTCTTGAGCATCCGGAGTCAAGATACCAAATGTCCACATGCAGCTTCTGCAAAACAAATTATACAGATTTAGGTACCCATTTCATAATGGGTCCTCGATGATTAGGGATAGAGGGTAGCTTTTTAAGCTTTGAAAAAGGCTTCGTCTCTTGACCTAAATTAACAGACTTTGCTTTAGGAGCCTTCTTTCTCTTCTGGGTCTTCTTGGATTTAGTCCTTGATGACCCAGAGAGAAGACAGTTAGGGTCAGAGAAGTGTTGTTTTAACTTAAAAAACAGAGGAACGCATTCACAATTATGAATACATTTTGAATGACAAAATGATTTGTTAGCTTTAAAGAATAAATTATTACAATCATTCCTGGCATTGGTAGTTCTAGAAAACTTTCTATCTAGGTCTGATTTGTTTTAACAGTGAATGATTCTTCTCTGATTTCTTCTTCCCTACTCCTTTGGCCTTCAGAGGCCTCTCTGAAACAGAGGAATTAATGTTAGAGCATGCAGCGGATTTTCCCTTTTGTTTCGGAGTGAATTTAATTGGCTTAGATTTGGAATTTGAGCTCTTTGATGCAGATGAAATAGACTTTGCACTCTTTACCCTGTATTCAAACTCGGAAGCGGATTTAGCACTTGTCGTCATGCTTGCATGGCCAGAACCTAGGAGAATCTTTTTCTCAATAAGAGGTTTTGTTGTTTAGATTTTTTGTTTTTGGATCACTTGTTTTTTATTTCTGTTTTTTTGTGTTTAAACTGTTTGAGAATCGCTGAACTATTTTTCCATCGCATAAACTGTTTTTCATGAGTTTCAACTGTTTTTAACAGTGTTTAATTGTTTTCAACAGTTTTGACTGTTTTTATTAATTTTTGACAGTTTTTCGTAAAAAATTTCTAATTTCTCATCAGTTTTTAGTGTTTTTCTGTTATTCTTTTTGAGCTAAATTGTTCTTGATTTCTTGTATCTGATTTCATTGCATTAGATCTTGTAATTGATCAATATTATTTTTTCTGAAATGGCAGCTTTTTACGAGAGAGATTACAGAGAGCTTAAAGAAAAATACGATAAACTAAATTCTGAGCTTAACAATAACATATCATGACAATTCGTCTGACTAATTATAATGAGAGAGAGAAAGAAGAAAAGAGAGTTTTACAAGAAAAGTTGAACGATATGATGAAAACTGGTTCTAATTCACAAGAGACAGTTAATTTGAAGAAACATATCGAAGAATTAACAGCTAAACTGCATAGATCTGAACTGAAAGTTGAGTTTTTGGAGAGGAATAAAAGTTTAGAAATTGAGAATGTTTTAAATGCAGAGAGAAAAGAATTGGAGAAAGAAAACAAAAGATTTATTGATTTCGAGAAACGGTTTGGAGCTGAATGTATATCTTATGAGAATAAGATAAACTCTCTTGAACTGAATGCTAAAATGTTGTTAAAACAAATCTCGGATTTTGAGCAGCTGATCATCTTGGAACGAGCCAAGAATGATAAAGAAAAGAAAGACATCTCCGAAGACTGTCAGAGTCAATTACAGAAATTATCTGAAAGTATTGATCTAAAGCAGAAGGCTTTAGACGAAGAGAAGAGGCAATTTGCTCTTGAGAAAAGAAATACTTCAAAGAAGTATACAACAATTGCTAAAGAGCTTGCAAATAAGAAAAACTGGCTTGACATCGCCTCGGAGAATGACAAGAGCAGCTCAGATGAAGAGAAACGAGAGTTGATAAATCAGAAGAGAAAGTTTGAAATGCTTCAGAAGGAGTTAGAAGGTAAACTCCTGGACACTACAAGCAAATTGTCTGATCTAAAGACAGACCTTGAAAHTGAGATGAAGATGAGAACTGAACTTAAAATTAAATTTGATTTAGTTACTGCTGAAAGAAACCAACTTGTACAAAAAGTCCAAGACTTTTCGTGTGCACAAAGCTTAATTGGTTCTCCTTCACAATGTAAAACTAGCTTTTATGACTGTCTCAAATAGAATAGTTATTCTAGCAGCCCTAAATCTACTTTTTATAAGAACTATTCTCATTCTTCAAATCAGTATTATCAAGGGTACGTCATTGGATCACCCAATTATTGTTCTAAGATTAAAAGCATTTAGGTTAGTAAATCTGAATCTGTTTTAACTCGTACTCCTGTTGCTACTAATAATCTTCCTTGTTTTGTGAGATTCAATTCTGACTTGATAAATCTTAGCAAGAAAAGGATCATGTGCTCCACATGTAAATCAACAGATTTTGTGAACAAGAAGAATCCTGTTCCAAACTTCTAAAATCCGGGCATACCACATAATCTATTAGTTCTCGATTCTTTGGAGACTAATATTGAAAAAGGCAAAGCCCAGGCCAATTTATGTCACAACCCCACCCGCTACTCATTTATCTCTCAACAGATAAGTGTTTCAATAACATTTGGGGCACGCAGCTCATCATCTATCAATTTCTCATTCGGAGAAAGTTGATATTGAATCAGAAGGATATATGTCCCCCCTTCAAGTCTTTTTCATCACTAATTTAGTCTGATAAATTTGTGTAGTCCACACGGTTTATCTTTTTGAGCCTAAACAGAAGCATACGTTGCTTTATCTTTCTACACTACACAGATTTTGCATTTTATATGTTAATTTGCCAAAACATTCATAGATATGTTTTTCTTAATCTATCGATGATTGAATGGAAGACCTGGTGAGATGAGCCTCAAAAAAGTCTCATATATACAGTACATGCGTTGTACTGAGTATATTTGTTATACTCACAGGCCAATCTTTCTGTAAGATTGAAAACAATTTCATACGTTGAAATTGGTTGTTATCTTCCCATTCCCTTAATCTAAAAAGATTAAATAAGTGGATTTGCAAGGATCTACTTACAATTTCATGAATTGACGGCTTATGCGGAGAATTTCATTCATTCTTGTGTATGATAGAATGATTCTCATTTCATCGTAAGGGCAAGTATGTAATAATGAATGAAATATTTATTTCCAAACATTATAAAGGGAATCTGATGTAAAGATCAAGGGGGAGTAACTTCAATTTGGCAAAAGACTCAAAAGAAGTGCGACTAGAGATGATTACAAAGATTATTCCGATGCTAAAAAGATTGAGAGATGTTGAATGTGAAGATCCATTTTACAACAGTTTACTAAAGATCGTTTCTGAAGTTTGTTATTGTTTCTGATCTACATTGTCAAAAAGAGAAGATCATCGATGTTCTACATTCGAGGGGGAGAATGTTAGAAGATCTTTCTCAACAGATAATTGTCTGAAGATTTCAGGTGAAGATTTCTGTTTTGATGAAGACATAGAGTGTTTAAAGCATCAAAGTTCAAACGAGACTCAAAACGCGGAAATTCTTTCAAGTCTGAATACAAAGGGGGAGAATGTTAGGACTTAAATTCAGTATTAAATTGTATTCATCTTGAAAGTTAATTTTGTCTATAATTGTATAAAGTCATCGTGTTTGACTTTTCTTATAGAAGTTTGACTTTGACATTTGACTAGTTGTTTGACCATATAAATAGGGTGTTTGTCTTGTAATTGGAGTAAGAGAAACATTGTAAAATTCAGAATACGTATATTGAAGTTTGACTAGATTTCAGATCTTGACTTTTCCTCTCAAACTCTCTCATCTCTCCTCTCATGTTCTTCAAGGCTAAATCATAAACTGCCATGGATTCATTGAAGATTATTGAAGATTGATCATTGTTAGGGACAACACAGAGTCAAGAAAATCCTTGTGTGAATGTCGAAATATAGAAGTATCATTAAGAGCTTAAGATCCTCGTATGCATGAGCTAGAAGCTTCGTCCGTCTTCAGTTTTGTTGGACTTTCAAAAGTTTCTGAGGAGTTACACTCAGAAGTATCTGCATGACCTTTAGTAGGACAATTTGAGGTTTCAAGCAAGTCTTGCTCAAAAGCATGTCTTATTGTTTATGTGGAGTCATCCAATATTTTTGGATCCATAGTTTTAAGAAAATTTCCTGTGGATGAACTCTTGATTTCATCTGGTTCAGGTTTGACAGCCTCATTCTCAGTCTTAGGATGTTCTAGAATTGTAGAGCCAAAACAAAAAATCTCATTTGTCTTCTGTATGCGTTTTAAATCAACTTACGGCACACATTTTGAAGAGTAAGAGATGTTTTTGAATTTCAACTTAGGAGTTCTAGCTCCACTTTCAAGCTTACATCTTTTAAACGGTGAAGCTGTATACAAAATAGGAAAATCTGGTTTCTATTTCTCGCCCAACCTAAACACGGATTCAAGAGTATTTTTCTTCTTCCAGGTGAGGTCTAGTTCTATATAACCTATCCCTGTTTTATCCTGTTGAGAATTTACTTTTTCGTACACCTGCTGAGCATCCTGATATTTCTTAATCAAGAGCTCTTCTATTTGTAAGCTCTGGTGTAGGAACTCCCTTTCCTTTTGAAAATAGTCTTTTAGGGCCTCAGAGTTTAATCTGTCTTTTTCTTTCTATAGATCTGTTTCTTTCTTCTTAACAGCCGCTTTTAATTCTAAGCATTTTGTTTTAAGACTTGTTTCAGTGGATTGTTTTGTTTGTAAAAGCTTTTCATTTTCCACTGACAGCTCTTGTTTCTCTAAAGTTAGCAGCTCTGTCTCTCGTTTAAAAAATAGTTTTTCCTTTACCAAGGATTTTCTTTTGGATTTTTCGAGAGAGAGCTTTTGCTGTAGATTAACAAAATCGTTAGTCAAAGCAGCGATGCTCTCTTCCAGGTCAGAGTGAGAATAACCAGAGATAGAACATACCTGGGAGTCRGAGTCAGATCCAAACTCTTCTCTGTCATTCTCGACAGCCATCCCACAGAAGTTTGTTTGGACTTCTTCTTCAGACGAGGAGTCAGAGACCCAATTCTCCTGTTCTGTCATGAGGCTCCTTTGTGTTCGATTATACTTGTACTTATTTTATAGTACAGTTCGTCTTTCACTAAGGGTTCTCTGCACTCTTTGGAGTAGTGCCCCATCTTTCCGCATCTAAAGCATCGGACACCTTGCTTCTTCTGGTTTGATGGCTCTTCCTCCTTCTTGTTGGAAACAGAAGGAGGGTTCTTTCCTTCGAAATATTTTCCTCTGCTTCGGTCATTTTGTCTTCCTCTTCTGTCGAATACCTTCTTCCCAAATTTCCTTTGGAATTCCTTGGTGATCAGGGCCAAGGATTTCGCAAAGGTGTTGATGTCATCGTCTTCAGAGCTAGAAGCTCTGTCTTCTTCATCATCACTCTCCAAGATGAGAGCCTTCTTTCCCTTTCTTATCTCTTCTCTGGGTTGCCGTTCTCTGTGTGGTTGGCTTGATCCTCTCTCTTTTGATTCAGAGACAAGAGCCAGAGGTCCACCCAGAGGGACCTTTGCCTTCTGTACCTCTTGTTCTTGAGCCTGTAGAGTCCCGTACATATCGTGCAGTGTCCATTGCTCCAGATCTTGGTTTGCTTGGAGAGACATCGTCAGATTTCCCCATTCTGCATTCAATCTCTTCAAGAAGAGCATGTTGTTCTCCTCTTGAGTTCTGATCACGTCACATTTGCGACATTTGTTGATCTGAGTGTTGAAGTGATGATAAGTTTATTCTAAAGACTCATCGGGGAGTGCCTGGAAGCTATTGTATTTATTCAGGCATTGGGCACGATGATTCTTCTTCATCTTGATGCCTCCTTCCAACTGGTTAGCCAGTTGATCCCACAAATCCTTGGCCGAGTCGCACGCGTCGAGTGACTGGAAAAGTTCGTTGGGAAGCGCCATAATCAAAACTCTTTAGTCCTTTTGATCCACTCCCACTATTCGTTTATGTTCATCGTTCTAGTCACGACGATGTTTGGGTACTCTCCTGGCAGGTACCTCAATTGTATCACCAGCAGCGAGAATCTGAGGTATGATGGTGGTAGGGACATATGGGCCATTTAAGATTGACTCATAAAGTTCTAGGTCAAGGCCCTCGTAGAAGTTTATCATCCGGATCTTCCATTGGGGATATTCTTCCTTAATGAGAGTCAGAGGTTTTGTCAAGGAACCGGCACTATACATGGAGTTCCATGATTGAGAAGACGACATTTTAGATTACAATTTTTGAGAAGAAAACTTTGATGAGAAAGATAATTGACTGAAAAACGATTTCCAGATTACATAAAAGCAAACATTTTTAAATTCGAGAGAAATAAGAGCGATAATTCTTTTAAAATTGAATAATCAAAAGAAAATTAAGAGTAGAATCCAGTCGGATATCGATCGACTAATCAATGAGTTTGATTAGCAGGCTCTGATACCAATTGTTGAACCCAGATACTCTTAATTGACAGAAACACGGTTTATGTAAGATACGAATTAAAACCAAGATATGTATTTCAGATGATTAATCAAAATATTCAAAGATGAAAGTAAAACAGTGAATGAACTTGAATATGTCGAATGCTTTTATTGATAAAAGATGAAGAATGAAAGCACAAATGTAATCTCACAAAAAAATGCATATAGTATAAGTCGGTTCCTTCAGGTACTTTAAACCTGAGGAGGAAATCTCCTTATATATGCGTAGGTCTAACAAACTATGCTATACACTAGGCGTGAAACTCTGAGCTGACTAGTCTGCATCATTATCTTTGACTTCCCTTGAATCGCGGAGCAGACTTGGTCAAGCCGCCTCAAATCTGTTAGACGCTTGCAAGAATGTCTAGGCTAACACGAGCGCGTTCCATGGAGAAGGTAGCCAGAAGCTCTGCATGAACATGCAGATGCTCTGCATGTACTATGCAGAGGCTCTGGGTCTTGGAGTAGTTGCTTTAAGTCAAGCGCTTATGCTTTTTGGCACAGAAGGCTTGACCGTTCACGGAGATAGAGCGTGGGCTCTGTATGAATGGAACCTTCACTCTGAGTAAGAGCTCTGGTTCTTGATCTTCTGCATAAGAGCTCTTAGCCAGACAACTTCTATAGACTAAGTCATATGGACTAAAGTAAGACACTTCTTACTTACACTTTCACAAGTTGGGGTCTAACAATAATTATGTAAAAACATTTAAGATAATTATATACATATTTATAGATTAAACCCTGTAATTATAATAATCACAAAATGATACACATGTTTAAATTCTTTCTTTAGTGGAAGCATACGTGTTCTTTGTGTACGACCCTTTAGGTTTACATGGCTCATTGGCAGTGTATCTAGGTGACACGTGTCATGGGTATAACATACAACTTACACAATCCAATGCTCCCAGTACGGTAAATCCCAGAAAATAGGCTTTTTATTCCAAATATATCTAGGAGGAGTTAGATGACCTTTTCCAAACACAATATCTAGATGTTTAGCTCGAGAATATACAATTCTTCCATTCAACGGTTGCCTTGCTACTCCATGCTCGGTTTTCCTGTCAAACAATGACTTTAATTTGCGGTACTGGTGACTCTTTAGAAGATACCTTCGATGTCCTATATACACCTGTCTCCTACAACTTCTCAACCTCAGAGAATATGGGTCATCTTCAAATAGAAGGCATGACATTTCATGCATAAACACGATGGAAGATTATAAATGCATAAAAGAACCGACCAAGTACTATGATGACTTCTCATGCTTCCGAATGGATTAGTTCCGTCATAGCTAAGACTAAACTAAATATACCTAATTTCATCACCAAAATCTTCAAAGATATTGTTGATACTCTTTCATTTAAGACAATCTGCCACATGTCTAATTTCCCCATCATTTTTTCGATCTTTAGCATGCGAACACAACTTTCTATCTTTGGAATTTGAAAATAATAGTTTCAATTTTGGTACGATAGGCAAATACCATAACATTTTAGCGGAAAGACTATCTTTTTGTTTCACATTACTATTGTGTTCTGTCTGATTCTTTCTCTCATACCTTAATGTACCACAGATATGACATTGTTGTAGATCAACATCTGCATTCCTATACAACATGCAATCATTCGGGCATGCATGTATTCTCTCTAAATCCCTTTGTAATCTTTTCGCTTTGGATCACAAAATAGGTAACTCATTATCTTTTGGAAGCATTTCATGCAAAATATAGAGCAAACTTATGAAACTTTTTTCACTCCAACCATTTGTTGCTTTTAAGTTAAACAGTTTCAACACACCTGAAAGTTTGGTAAACTTTGAACAACTAAGATACAATGGTTTTTCAGAGTCGACAAACATGTGTTCAAAATTTTCATAATCCTTATTGACAATATTCCACGTCATGTAACATTTCATCTAAAGTATCATGGCTATCATTGATGTCATTTCAATCACGATCAACCATGTAATTACAATTATCAAAATCCTTTCTATGTCGAATCCACAAGGTATATTGTCCCATAAACCAACGTACAATAAGATGTTTTTTAATTAAATTATGATCACATACTAAAATTTCGACAATCCCAACAAAGACAACAAATTTCAAATTTTTCCATTGTTCAATTGATTACTCTCACAACCTCCATAAATTGATCAAAACTGGCTAAGTATTCATTTGTAGCTCGTGGTATTTGGTACATCCACTCACTACGATCCATCTATAATGCCGAAGTAAATTATTAATTATAAATGCATGACATGAGTAGATATTAAAAGGCTACATATGTTCATCCTAACCCACTTTTTGAATATTTTATCTCATATTGAAATGCATATAATAGATTCATTACTTAAGAAAAACTTGATAGCATTCTCCTTAACTCCCCAAATATGCGTATAATTAAAACACATATCCGGAGCATTAAAGGGAAATGTCTACCAAAATTTTCTTAATATAACCAATCTGTTTTATGCATTCGTATCGTAAATGAGACATATATTCAAAAACCAATCCTGAACATGGGACTATCCAAAATTAATTTGTATTAGATCAAAATTCAGGTGGGCGACCTAAAAGCAAATGCATGGACTTGTATAATAAGGTTTTTAGCAATCACAAAATTAATATAGTAGTATACGTACTAGTACCTGATCAATATGCAAATTTCACTAATGAATCTGAAAAGTGATCCATCTAAATATATTATATCATATGATCATGTATGCTCGGTTGATTATTCCGATCCAAATGATATATGCTCTACAAATTGATTTATGCATGTACGTACGAGCTCTTGATCACATATGTAAATACATCTATAAGATTACTTAAAAACATGATGTTAATAAATATAAAAGTAGTATCTGATGAACATTTGTTTAATATGATGACCATACCTCACTTTTTGTGAAGAATAATGCCAAAAACCATCAAAAAAGTCCAAAATTGTCAAATAGCCGTTTGTGAAGGATAAACTTTTATACATGCATTATTTACTTTTTATAAAACCCTTGGTATACCCTTTTATGTACGGTTGTGTATAATAAACCGTTTGTGAAGGATGTTACCTTTTATACACGGTTTCTTACTCCAAAACCGTGTAAGAAAGTCTCCTTTGATACACTGTTTTGTAGCAAGGACCGTGTAAAAAGGAGTGACACCTTTCTACATGGTTTTTGGCTAAAATCCGTGTATTAAAAGAGAGACTTTCATATAACCTTTTAATAGTGCTAATTCATATAGACAAATAAATCTTTACAAACATCTTAATTCATAAAAAGCTTCATAAAAAACTAACCCAAACAACCCCTTACGTCAATTGATCATAACGCTAATCGACTTTTAACAAGATGCGTATTTACAAACATTGGAGGGTAATTTTTCACTTTTGGTACATATAGTTTCATTTTTTAAACTTTGAACCATTATTTGACATTATATATTTAGAGAATGACCAATCCACGAGTTATCTAGTTTATTAAAGCGCGTTACAAAAATGATATAGTCAATATAATTGTAAAGATATAAACTACAATAACGTTTAAGGAAAAGTTGTATCAAAAGAAAATGTATATTATTTTGGTTCCTGGTTCAACGTATTTCCATTTTCATTTCTATTTTAACCTAACTTTGTTATTTTATTATCTATTTTCCACATGTTTTATAATTTGTTTGAATTTACCAATTTTTATATTTCATTATTAACTAGCAACCAACCAATATTATAACAATATTTATAGAAGCCAATGAATATGTGGCTGAGGTACTCTATCTTCATTGAAAATAATTTGGTTGACCATGAAGCAAATGCTTGTTCATGCATATAGCAACAAAATGTGTGACCATTTATTAACTATATATTTTGGCATTTAATTGTTAGCTAGGAACATTGAGTCTTGGGACAAGATATTTAGATTCTCAAAACCTATAAACTTTGTTATCATGTTCATTCAGAAATATTAAAAGTTATCAAAGAGCCTTTGTCCTAACGGTATGTGAGTCATTGACCTTCTAGAAGGTCAAGGGCTCAAACCTCACCAAAGATAAGAATGGTGTGTGAGTTTATTTGTTCTATTTGCCGTATATAAATATTAGATACTTCAAAAAAAAATATTAAAAGTTTGAAGTTAAAGTGATGGTCTTTTTGCCTCTTTGATGTTTAATGATTAATAATAGTAATAATAATATATGGTAGTTTATAAATAAACATCTGTATTAAAATAAGCATTTATATTTATATTTTAAAATTATTGTTCATCTTTAATAGTAAATTTTTTTTTTCTTTTCTGTCTATAATTATAATTATGAGATGTAAAAAATTTATTTCTATATTATTAATAATAAAATATTCTTTTAATTAATTAAAATTGTAATAGATACTCAGTCTTAAAACGGTGTCCTTTTTCATCGGAGATATTTGTTTTTAGATGCAAGCAGTAATTGTTTCTACCCGCCTTTCCACACTCTATGAGATAAGATATTTGTCGAATGTTCGTTATAGGAAGGTAGGACAAGTTTGGCTAACTCTAAATAACTTTGTTAACCTTTCCATCGACCCATTTTGCGATTTTTTTGTAAATAAAGTTTTAACAAACAAATAAGTCGATTAACTTGTATTTTTCTTTTGACAAGCATATATGTGATGTCTTTGATCATGAGGTTATATACCACGTATCATATTTGTTATGATCTCTTTGTTGTATCATCAAGGTTGTATCCAATATACCTTATGATGCGGAATAGATCCAGGAGCTAGTACACTCTTTCATGTGTGAACGGAAAAGTGGGTGGAAGGAAGACCAATTTAAAACGGTCATAATTTTCTATCCATTAGAGTTACGGTACCTATAGGATTATGCACGAAAAGCTTGCGACATGCTAAACATCATGACAAATGGCTGAAAATAGTTTGGCCCAAAATCCCTCATCTAGAGACTCGAATCCGGCCTTGAAATTTTTTTTGTCATTTTTTATTGATACGGAAAAATAATGTATTTATGTATATGTAAACATTGTATCTGTTTTTTCTCGGGTTATAAGTCACTTAACCATTTATTGAAAACAACCATCTTGTGTGGTGGAGGTATGGTAGCAAAACCAACAAGCGTACGTGTTTGTTTACCTAAGAACAAATGATATATAGACAAAACTTGCTACCATTTTCCTTAGATGTTTGGAATTAACTTTTTTCTACAAGAGATTTTAAAAGTATACATCCATTTTCATCCATTTCCCTTTCACATAAATAAATTATGTATTTACACTCACAATCACGATCATTTTCAATTTTTAGACCGGAAGAGTTGATGACAAACATATTGTTTCTATCGTCAATGATAATGAAATTAGAGGACGTGCTTCAACTGCTATACTGCAACTGCATATATAGGTTGATGTATTTGTTAATTCAAGTGTAAATTTCTTATAAGCTCACAGTTTTGATGATTGATAAATTTGCCCCTATCGTTTTTAACGAGTTTGATGGCCTATTTTTTTTTTTTTAAGTATTATTGACAAATTTCATCATCAAAAAAAAAAAAAATACAATGATAATTCGAGACACAAAAGTTATACATTAGGAAACATGTCAAGAATCAAAACATTTTAAGATTGGGCTTAAAGATCAGTTCAAACCGAGGCCTGTGCATCTCTGCCTGTGAGATCACATCCTAACTCATATGTGTGCTTTAGATTTGCATCCACGATTCTACGTTACTTTCATCAACAGACATTTCATCAAATTATGCAAATGACGTCTTGTTTATTCTTTATCAATAGCGATTCTAAATCTATACACATGCAATTCATCATATATAAACGACATAACATGAACATGTAAACATAAGTTTTGCACATCATATATTTTATAAAACACATATATTTTAGTTTAAAATACATTAAATTGACCAGTGTTTTGGACCATAGGTCCAGCTTGCTAACATCTGTGGACCAAAACTTATTTAACACACATCAACATTGTAACAACTCGAAATTCCACATAACAGATAACTAGAAATATGTACATAACACGCCACATTGGGTCTACAGATTGGGTTCCGTTCTACAAAACTCTACAACTATCTAAAATCCACTACAAACTTTTTTATTACAATATTTTAATATCAAGAAGATATAACCTTATAATACAATGATACTTGACATATAAAATTTGAAAATAACACCGTCTCACACTTTTCCATTACCTTCTAAAACCTACTGCCCTGAAATGAATACTCTTCAAAATAAAATGAGGGTTATACCATATGGTCTAATGAGAAATTCCCTATCAATTTAATAAATGTAATAAAACCAGTTTATGTAAAACTTCTCAAATCAATAAACATATAGCCATCATCCCGGCACAATCCAGTCAGTCGGAAAACATTTAAATATGTTATCATAAGTTGGCACCAAGGCTCAATCCCCGATCAGGTTGCAATCAATGTCGGCTATGGGCCGCCACACAAAAACAATTTCATGAGCACTATATATATATATATATATATATATATATATATATATCCCCCTACATGGACCATCATAGTCCTAACACACTCTGCTTCTGTTATGTAAGTTCCTTTAACCCAAAAATCAAATCATTACACCACATGTGTTAATTTTTAACATGTAAAAAGATATATCTTATCATAGTAAATGGTAATAATCTAAACATACTAATATGATACAACATCAAAGTAATAGCCATTTGATAATATATATGTATTTCAGTTCAAAAATGATTAAAAGAAAACTCATCTTGATGAAGACAAACAAGGAATTTAAACTTCAACTAGAAGGAATGATCGAAACCGAACACTTGAATCTGAATACAAGAAGCATGAATCACAATTTAAACAAATAGACTACACCACAACTCCAAACAATCTCTAAGACACCTAAACGATGCCCCAAAAGACCCCAAAATACCCTGAAGCAAAATAAAAAAACACACCAACAGGGACTTATGCTACCTAGCCCGCGATCTAGGTCGTGGGGCTACTCGTTTAACCCCCGAGAATGCTCGATTCTTCCACTATTGTGACCATTAATTCTAGATTTCATCAAAACTCAAAACCAAGCATATTTTTCCAGAATATAAATGATCAAAACAGATTCGAACCATAAAATTTCTAACTTTTTGACATAAAATCCAACTTAAACCCATAAAACCTTATGTGAAACCAAATTGTTGATCCTCTTTCATTGATTTGATGATAATATCATTTACCTATCAAAGTATAGTCTTTCTGTTGAAGAGACCTCCAGCGTCATCCCAACATTCAGCAACCAAATGAAGCTTATCATGCACGTTTGTTTTGTCTTGTCTTTCCACACACTAAGGACAAACCCATACCTTTTCTAGAGTATAGTACTGTACGGAGCCACTCAGTTGACTCTAGTGCTCACCAACTCTGTGAAAAGATATCTGCTAATGAATAGACAAAAAACTATTCAATGTAGCAAAGGACAAGATTTCCTCCAAAAGCTTGACACATATTGTGTACATTCCGAATTGCATTTAATATAATGAGTATAAACAGTTAAATGTTCTTTACTCAGTTATATCATCTTCCTCACTCTAAGAAGCTTACCCAAGAAGTTACTTCTCTCACTACTCTCTCTCTAAGCAGAAAGAACCACTTTGAACAAGTGAAAAACACATTTCCAAGTATTTATTTCTTACAACAAATCTTTTCTCTGTGCTAAGTGTATTTGTGTGTATTTCTAGATTGTTTAGATGGGTTTTCTTTATCTTATCTTTCCTACAAACAATCTATAAAATTTGTATTGATCATTCTTTATCAATATATAATTTTTAAAGTGAAAGTTTATGTGCTTGTATTCACCCCCCTCTTCTACAAACTGTTATTTATAAACTCTTGTAGATCCAGTTGGGACCAACAAGTGGTATCAAAGTAGCATTTACTTTTTGTGTTCTTTTGTTGTTTTATTGGCATTTTATTATCTTTTATTCTCTAGATAATTTATTCCTTTACAAAACATTAGCATTCACTTTCACGATAATGACTCTCTTGCCAAACCTCCCCGTTTCATAAGAGACAACTTCAATCTCTGGAAGAATCAGATGTCTCTCTTCTTGGAAAGTGTGGATCCTGAGATTCTATACTATATAGAAAATGGACCTTATGTTCCATATGCTATATCTCCAGCAGTTCCTGCAATTGCTACGACTGCAGCAATTCCTGAATGGTAGATTCCAAAGCTCCTTCATCAATGGAGTGATGAAGACAAGAAGAAGATGGCTTTAGACACTTGTGCGAGGTCTATAGTAGCCACATCTCTTCTTGACGAGGTATATCACTCTGTGATGAAGCTCAAAACCTCGAAATCTACGTGGGACACTCTATATGTTCAATATGATGGTACTATTGAAGTACAAGAATCGAGGAAGATTAATTTAATAAGACAATATGAAAGTTTCCTTTGTAGAAAGAATGAATCATTATCTAAAGTACATCAACGTTTAATTGTGTTCTTATCGATTTGAGGACAATTGGAATAGAATATTCCAACTCTGAGACTCTGACCAACTTTCTTAAATGCTTTCAAGAATCATGGAATCATTATACCATGTGTCTCAAGATGTCTAAGGACATGTCCTCCCTCTCTCTTAGCTCTCTTTATGGGATACTACTCAATTATGAGCAGTCCTGTTAGCTGAAGATCTTTTAAAAGATTCTAGAGAAATGAAAAGCTCTTCGTTAGCTTTGATCTTTGAAGGTCCTCATCTGACCCTTCTAATTCTTATATCCCTCCTATTTCTTCTATTTCTTCTGATTCTTTAACTGAGTTAGATCCTACTAACTCTGAGGACTTGTCAAATCCTAATCTTTTAGAGTTTGATAAGTCATTGGCCCTTCTAACAAATCTTTTAGAAGGTTTGCCAGAAAGAGTAATTTTCGCAGACTGTCAAGCCAAAGTCAAATCCTATGGACAAGGATCCAACGATCTACTTCAACTGTAAACATAAAGGTTACTTCGCAAGTGAATGTAGGTCTAAGAAGACTGTGATGCCATCTTCCAAACCCTCATCCTTCTTCAAGTCCAGAGATGATAAATATCTAAAGCTGAAGGAGAAGTATAAGAAGATGAAGAGTTCTCAGCGTAAAGGCAAAACTCTTATCACTGAAGAACATGATTGGGCTGATTCTACTAAAGAATCATCCTGTAATGAAGAAGATATGGCCTATCTCTGTCTAATGGCCAAGGATGTAAAAGATGAGCCATCAGAGACATCATCCTCCAGTGATCCCTCATCATCTACATCTACTCAAGTATGTTCCCTGAATAAACCTTCTTTTTCTGGCTCTGATAGCCTATCAACACTAGATACGCTAAAAGTTGACCTTTACAATTCCCTGAATGGCAAATTCAAAACCGAAATGCTTAATCTTGATCTTCAAGAAAAATTAGAGAGATGTTATACTATGATCAAAGAGCAGACTAAGATTGAAAAAAATCTTAAGGATCAGGTCATTGTAAACCAAACCATTAGCATCGAAGATGAGCAGGCTATGGCTGAGGGGTGAGCAAGTTATTGCTGAACTCAAGGCTGAGAAGGCTACCATTGAAGGGTAGTGCAAAGCCTCCGTTAAGGCCCCTGAGATCATTAATGCTCAGATCCCTGCCAAGATAAAGACTGGTCTAGGTTTCTCTTATGATCAAGAAGACTGTGTCATTGAAAGGTCCATGCTAAAGTTTCGCACCTTTGTCTCTTTCATTCACGACACTTCTTCCTCTTAGTTTTCTTTTATGGAGAGTCATCTTGAAGGAACTCCTTCAAGTTCAGGATGCAAAGACAAAGGTAAATCCATTGTCCTCGCTCCTCTTCCCAAGAAGGCCAACAAGTCAAATAAATCCAGATCTAAACCTTCAGCTTGTTCACGTTCTTCTTCAGAGAACAAAGTATTTGAATCCACTTAGAAACCTAAGCCAAAGCTTAAAGTGAATCTTTCACCATGGTATCCAAACCCTCAGTTGTTCCTCCTCAAACAAATGAGAAGGGAATTATTGGAGCTTGTCCCTCTTCCATTCCCTTGGACCTCTCTAACCATTTAGTTGGCTTCATCTATAGGAAGTGTAGACACTGTGGGGAAACTACACATATTGCCAGTAACTGTCCTTCAGCTACCAAAGCTGGTTCGCCAGTTAAGGTAAAGAAAGTAGTCAAGGCTTAAAAATCAACCAAGGTGAAATTTTCAACCAAAGTTGTGAAAGCAACTAAGGTGAAGATGTCCACTGAAGCCTCTTCTTCAGGCTTAGCGAAGACACCTGTTGACCCTGAGTCTTCAACGTCAGTAGATGTTACCTCTAACTCTGCTGGACCCATTGATAAATGGGTACCAAACCAATCTTAATTTGTTTTCTTGTGTAGGAAGTCAAAGGTATTGGTATCTTGATAGTGATGCTCAAGACACATGACTGAAGACAAATCCCTGCTCACTAAATATCAAGATGAAAGAGGTCCTTCCGTAACCTTTGGAGGAAACGGATAAGGATATATCAAAAGTTTTAGTATATTAACCAATGGTGTAGCTACATTCAAACGTGTTGCATATGTTGAAGGACTGAAGCACAATCTTCTTAGCATTAGTCAGCTGTGTGATAAAGATTTCACAGTGAAATTTTCTATGAACTCATGTTATGTCCTTGAAAAAGATGCCAATTTCGCTCTTACAAGCTCTCGTTTAGAGAACATGTACATCATCAACATGGATTCTTCTCTAAATGAGAATAGTTGTTTTCTTTCTAAAGCCTCTTCAGAAATCAACTGGCTATGGCACAAACGACTTTCTCATCTCAACTTCAAGATGCTGAATGAGTTGTTTCGAAAATATCTTGTCACTGTCTTTACTCAACACTCCTTTGCAAAGGAATCTCTTTACTCAGCGTGTGAAAAGGGAAAGCAAACATAGTCTAGATACAAATCTAAGCAAGTCTCTTCAGTGACCTCTCCTCTTCAGCTATTGCACATGGGTCTCTTTGGTCCAGTCAACATGCAATCCATAGTTGGAAAGAAATATACACTTGTAAATGTTGGTGATTATTCCAGGTATACTTGGGTCTTCTTTCTCAGATCTAAGAGTGTTGCACCTGAAGAAATCATCTCGTTCATCAAACGCATAGATGTACTAAACAACATAAAAGTATGGTCTATAAGAAGTTATCATGGTACTGAGTTCAAAAACAATACTATTGATAACTTCTTTGAGAACAAGGGAATCTCACACAACTTTTCATCTGTGAAAACTCCACAACAAAACGGAGTCACTGAAAGAAGAAATCGAACAATCATTGAGGCCACTTGATCCATGCTCAGTGAATCTTTTCTTCCCTACTCAATTCTAGGATGAAGTTGTCAACACTGTTTGTTTTACTCAAAATCGGTCGCTAATTGTCACGAGATTCAAGAAGACAGCTGTTAGGACCTGTAATTTCAACTTTGATATTTGAACACTTACTCTGAATGATCTCTAGGACGATTACAGTGCAGCGGAAACAATGATAAGAACAAAACAGAGTAATTAACCAAGAACACACAGATTAATATGAAGAAGATGAACGCAATAGAATAGCTTCAAAGGTTTTTCAATTGATTGAAATATAGACGATTACAATACGGAAGCACACTGAATTACAAAGGCCTAAGCTGCTATTTATACTAGCTCCTAACGACCTTTCTGACATGACCTAGACGTGTGAAATCATCCAAGCCGTCCAAATAAAGTTGATTAAAGACCTAGTCACGTGAGAAGCATGTGCAGCTAACCACCTTTGAAAAACAGCAGAACAGGATCTTCACAGAAGACGAATCCACAGACCCTCTGTGAGCCATCTCAGAGGCTCTACTGTAGTAGACTTGTATGATCTTATTGCCAGAGGACCATTTTCCAGAACCTCTGTGAGAGACAACAAAGGTTCTGTCATTCTTGACTTGCACGATCAAACAGCTTTTGTTGCTGGTCCTCTGTTATCATCTGTGGAAGATACCCTTCTGTCAACACTTGCAGAATACTTTTTCATACTTTTACATTAAGTTAATATTAGAGCTTACAATCTGCCCCTAAGTATGAAAAAGTAAAAATTGGACAAAGAATGCAAGAAATGACTAATTTGAAAGAATTACAAGAGGAGATTAAACTCATCCTCTGAAAAGAATTACATAATTGAAAGAATAGAAAAATTTGTTGCTCAGGCCTATACTATTANTTGAAAGAATTACAAGAGGAGATTAAACTCATCCTCTGAAAAGAATTACATAATTGAAAGAATAGAAAAATTTGTTGCTCAGGCCTATACTATTACGGAAGATTAGTCCACCGCAGAGTATGGATAGTCATCTACGGCAAATTGCAGATCTGACTTGATGGTTCTGTAGACCTTGAATATCCACTCTCTGAAGGAGACTTGAACTTTAATTGCTTCCAGAATACCAGACACTTCATCCGCCCTTAGATGCCCTCTGTCCACCTCTGCTGCCACTTGGTTGAACACCCACTCAAGAGTCTCTGTCGCATATTTGTTCACCTCTGTTGGATCAAAGAACCTTAGAATGTCATCATTGTCCAAGAACACAAACCCAAAGACGGGATTATGGACAATAGTGTTGGGATGACATCTAAATAGCCAACTTGGCCTGTTCTTCGGAGGGGAAATCTTCAAATCTGTTTGGGCCAACCTCATCGCGATATCGAAGTCCTTCTGGCTATAGTATTTCACTTAAGCACGCATCACCTTAATCAGCCTTCTGAGGGAAATCGAATAGCTTGACCTCCTCTCCGTGTATTTGTTAAGAATTTTGTGCAAGAAGATAAGGTCAAATACACAGAGGTTGTGGAGGTCAGCATCTGTGAATGTGTATAGGTTGCCGTCATCCCTCTTCACCACATATTGAGCATAAAGCACGGTCTTCTTCAGCATAGTCCTTGGAGATATGGTTTCAAGGGAAGTTATCACGTGCTCTTAGAAGACCTGCTCGCGTGGCCTTGTAAGTTTTGAGAAGTGAAACTTTGTAGCTGCAGAGGGTATACATGTAAGCTCTGGGTCGTAAGGGGGTTCTGTGTCCACGACAGAGTAGCGCCATCGCAGAATCTCCTCCATAGTGGTTACGGGCTCTGTGCGCACTTTCTGCGTAGGAATCTTGCTCATAGAATCAAGTATCTCAGAAACCCTCCCCACTGTGGCAGATTCTGGTATTCTGGTTTCCTCTTCTTCTAAAATCGGCCTCTGGGTGGACCCCTCTGGTAGGATTGGCTTGACAGTTCCTACCAGAGCGTCGAACATTCCCGTGGACGTTTCCTCCTTTGCCATCTTGGAGGAAGAGCCTTCTCCAGCTCTGGGGATGCGGGCTCTGCCCTTTCTTGCTTGTGCCTCTACCAAAGACGCCTTTAACGCTTGAACGAGTTCTGGGTTGTCATACTCTTCTTCATTTATCTCCTCTGGTGTCTCAGAGCTTGACCCCTTCTGTGGCGACTCCTCTACAGCTTTACCCTTGCCTTTCCTCTTAGGCTCTAGAGATTTATCTTTTGAGAACAGGGCAGCTGCAGAGTCCACTATCTTTAGTGGTTTGGCAAAGGTTGTCTTCTTAGGCTCTTCAGCTTTCTTCTCTGTCTTCTTCTTCCCCTCATGACGATCATGGTCATCACCTCCTTGATCGTCATGGATTTTGATGGCTTCTGCTTTGCAAGTAACAAGGGGAGCCTTCTTCAATCGCCTTAGGATTCTGGTAGCCGCCTTCTCCATTTTCTTGATCACCACCTCAGCGTTGACAGAGGCGTTGTTTATATCGATCTCTGTGGCCCACTTCATTTTAGAGAGGCTGCGATAGATTTTGCTTCTGAAGGAGTCACCCTCTTTGA
>NC_037538.1:19010749-19024583 GCF_001531365.2 Cynara cardunculus var. scolymus
ATAATGAAACGTAAAACAAAGAGTAAAAGCCTTTTTCTCTCTCACATATGCTCTTTTTTACAATAGACCTAATCATCTATTTATACTAGTTGGCTAATACTAAGATAACTATATATTGCTACTTTCTAGCAAATAGTCTAGCTAACAGATAAAGTTTATCTTTTACATGGATAAACATTATTAACAAGATAATCTATAATTTCAGCTGTTGATTTGTGATATCCAGCTGTCATTATCAATGTGATGGTTTCATCCTTATCTTCAAATCTTCATTGCACGCTTGGATGAATACTTAGAAAATCTTCTAAGTGTTTGTCTGTCCAGAGTATCGATGAGAACGCTTCTTTCCATCGCATCGTCCATCGGTCTTCTGGTTGAACTTCGTCCATCGGTCCAATGTTCATCGATCCTCTGGTTAATCTTTCCATTGATCCAATGGTCTAACTTCGTCCATCGGTCCAATGGTTGAATCCAGACTTGGTCGTTTCTGCCTTGATGTCTTCATTGGTCTTCTGGTTCTTCATCACATGTTTGTTTTTCATTACTTTTTATATTTTGCATTGTGGGGTTTAACAACACTTTTGTCCTTAGCCTGCTTATCATTTCAGAGTACATCATCTGCACTTCTCCAGGCCAGTTCCTATCAATTTCATGTTCTAGCATAATTTCCTCCTTATCGTCTATTATGAGCATGTGGCTGCTAGACTTGAAAAAGCCGAAAGTGCCACCAGGTTTGCTAATAAGCATTTTTGTGTCCATAAAACCAGTTGAATCTGATGACTCTACTGTTGTTTCTTGTTTTTCCCCCAGAGGTTGAACAATTGAAGGAATAAAGAATTTTCCTGAAGTAATTGAATAAATGAATCAAAAGGTGTAAAAGGAATGATTGCAAGACACGAATTCTGAAAAATATGCTCATGCTTGTGTTCTAGATCATCATTTGGGTTTTTAAACTCCCCATCTAAACTTGGAATGGCAATTGCTTCAATTTCCTCCATTTCTATCCTTTCTGTCTCATTACACCTTGCTTCAGTATTATCTACATCCATTCTGTCTTCATCACCATTTCTCTCTTCAACGTTCTCCCAATTTTTGTATCCGCATTAGATGCCATTCCCAGTGTTGTTGCCTCTTCTTGCCTTATTCTCTTTCCCCTGTTTTCATTATTAGAGACAACTTCATCATCAAAGTCATCATCTTCATCATGCTTCCTTTTAGATGGTTCGGTTTCTTTCTTGCAACCCATTTGTTGATGGTCTTTCCGTATCAACACTGTCATGTACCTTAAATCCACCAAATCTGCCTTCACTTCATTCAGTTGAGCAGTCGTGGCAAAATCTTCGGTATGAGGCATGTTGGCTTTGGGAATGGCAGGGATGGGATTTCCTTGCGAAGGAGATGGATTAGTTGGAGGTTTGAATGGATTTTCTGTTTTGGCTTGTGTATTGGCGTCATCCATTTGAGACTGCCTGAGGGTATTTAGTTGGGTGAGAATGACAGCTTCATTCTTAGCTTGTATCTCAATCATCTTATAAGAAAAAATCTCAAAGTTCTTTAAGATACAGCTCTAGAAGACTTTGAAGTCTTCTTTCATCACAAAGTTTGATGTCAAGTTATGGAGAGTTGTTTGGCTGGTTTCCCCCATATTCTTCACACCCTTCAATTGGTTTTCTGTTAGAAGGACATAACTGTCAAGGCCATCAATTTTTTCCACAATTCCTTCCTCCATTGACGTCATCTTTTCCTCCAAACTTCTTATTTAATTTATAGCCATCAATTCATTGATTTTAGAGTGAATCTTTGCAAATTCGCCCTTACAAAAGTCATTGAAGTTTAACTCCGTATTTGTGACAATCATTGATAGGAAACCAGGATCAACAAATGATCCTGCTTGCAATCCCACAGCAGGTGTGGGTTAGCCTGTTGATATGACAAACACATCATGTACAACATATGTACTTGGTAGTGGGATTTTGTTGATGTTCATTCCACCAGGACTTCCACCCAATCCTTGACCATCCCTAGAAGGAATGTCTATAGGTGTTAAGATAGGTTGACGAACAACTTGAACAGGCAAGTCATGAAAACTTATGTTGGTGCAAGGAAAATAGCAGTTTCAGGTTCTGTATTTGGCTCAATATGGGATGGACTTCTCGACTCAATGTGATGAAAAGAATGATGAGGATGAGACAAGTGTTCCTCAATTTCAACATTGGCTTCCTCCAACTAAAGAGCTAATGGATTATGTGTTGGTTGCCTCAAAATGTTTAATGAAACATCCCCCTTTTGAGAAGGCGATGAGTGGGTTGGTAGGGTTGATATGAGAGTCATCATGGTCTCAGTGCCTTTTTCAATACCATCCACCAAAAAATGTGGAGAGATAGCAGATGTGGGTGCCCGTCTTTTTGGGAATGGGGCAGGGTCCTCTTCTTTTTTTGACCCTAATCTCTCTAAATCCTCTCTTTTGTTTTTATCTCTTCCACCCTGCCTCTCATTCACATTTTTCCTCTCTACACTTTTAGGAGACATAACCCTCTGTGTCTCCTCCCCAACACTCTTTTCTTTTGACTCTTCACCACTCGTCCTAAGTGGAACTGCTTCTTGGGTAGAATCTGCCGGTTCTGGCAGTTCCATAGAAGCACAGTATTCTCTAAGTACCCTGTTGTCATTCCTAATATATGCTATCAACTCCAAGGGGAGTGGCATATGATTTCTGAAATTAGAAAGAGGAGTAGATAACTGCAATGAATCCATGTAGAATTGTGGGGCCATTTCCTCCTCCTCTCTTACTGGAATGTTCAGTTGTAAGTGCATTACTCCCTTCACGCACAGTTGGAAGAATCTTTGAAATGGAATGTACACAGGCGGCTTTGCAATGTATGCATTAATTTCTTCCATGAATAGTGATGCATAATCATAATGCATGTTGAAAGCTATACCATGGAAGATCGTCAATGTTGGCCTTGATGCTTGATCCAGGCTTGAGGCTTTGGGCATCTATTGATACAGGAGAACAAGAAGTACCAAACAGGTGGTAAACCTTTCCTCCTGAAACTGCTTAATGTTGGCAAAGGATATTTGTATCCCAATGAGATCAAGTCTTTAATCATCTTCTCCTGAGATGGTAGGGCATCAAAATCTGATTATCCCAACACTTCATTGTTATTTGGAAGGAAGAGCATCTTCTTTATCAGTTCCAGGGATAGGGAAAAATAGTACCCACCTACAGTTGAAGTAATCTCATTTTGTTCCTCATCATATGTTAGATTCTTCCACAACTATTGAAGATATTGAACACGAACTTCGTACCTTCTAGTGAACATCCTTTTCAATGGATGTCTTTTAATCATTTCAATGACAATTTGGTGCTCGTGTTTGAATTTTTCAGAGTTCAAGTTTAGGGCACTGTTGTTTTCCTTAATGAGATCATAATCAGATTCTGGTAAAATAGTATGACTTACATCAGGTTCTCCAATAGCTACAGACATAACAGCAGTCTGTGCTGGTTGGCTTTCATGAGCATCTCCCACTTCCCCTTGAGATTCAGCAGGTTCAGGGTTGTGTTCTTTAGGCTTATCAGTGACCTACTCATCATTTGGCACCGGAATCGGAGCCAGATGATTGAATCCAGTGTTCGCTGATGGGGATTGATTTCCAAAAGGAAAGGAGACATGCTCCTGGAGAGCAACTTCAATGTTTTCAATCATGATAGAAGTACCCTGGTTGACCTCATTGTCAAAATCAGAAGAGGAAGAGTGTTCGAAGCAGGTTTTGGTGGTATGTGTTAGGACTGAAAATCAGTATTAATTGTATTCGTCTTGAAAGTTAAATATAGTCTATAATTGTAAAAGTCACCGTGTTTGACTTTTATTAGACAGGTTTGACTTTGACTTGTGTTAGTAGGTTTGACCATATAAATAGTAGGTGATCTTTGTAATTAGTAGAGATAGCTCATTTGTAATATCATATTACGTAAATAAGAGTTTGACCAGAGCTTTAAAGATTGACTTTTTCTCTCAATGTTCTTATGAATGTTTTTGAAGATATATGAGATTCTGCCATTGTTGTGAAGCTAACATGAAGATTGATCAGTGAATTTAGGGACAAACAGTATGGATTGTTTTCTGGACGTTCAATTATGAGTTAGGCATTGATGCGTTGCTTTGGTGTTCTGTGATTGCAAGAGATAAGTTCGTATGAGGAAAATGAAGGTGGGAGTGATGACGATTCACATATATGGAGTATATATGGTTTTAAATTTTAACAAAGAACTCGAAAGGTTTGTTTATAGAGTGACACGTGGAAGTGTAGAGTACTTAATGCACTCATTAAGCATGCAAATTAAAAACCGTCGTATTTTTTAAAAATGTTTAATTACATTTAGGATATAGGTTAATAGTTGGTCGAATCATATACGAACACGTGGCAGAAAACCGGTTTAGGTGCATTTGAGACGAAGAGGTGTGTTAAAAGTCTGGGAGGTTCAGAGTTTTTTCTAGAACTCTGAATTTATATCCAGATCTGTAGGTCTGAATGTGGTATTGTGCCAGAACTCTGGCCCGGGTACTTTCAGACTTCAACCCTCTGCATTTACCAAGTCTGGGTCGGAAGGACACTTTTTTCCCAGACCAGACTTCTATATCTGTAAAGATCTTATAGACTATCCTTCGTCGTCTGAGAGTCAATCTTTGCAAATTAGCCCTTATGAAAGTCACTAAAGTTGTTAAACTCCGTATTATATTGTTCAAGTCTGGGATGTACATAGTTTATTCCTTAACTATGAATTGACAACCGCAGTCGTAAGTCTAAACATAGACCTCTGACGGAAGTCTCGAACACTACGTTCAGACTTGCACGTCTGTCTTTACCAAGTACGGTATAGAATGTACTTCCTTACCACACCAGACTTAGAAATCTGTAAAGATCTTACAGACCTCCACTCAGTCTGATAACAGAACCTTAGATACAACACGTATAAGTCTGCGTTGTACATTCAAGAGTGGAAAATGCAAATTACGGGTACATTACGCCCAAGGAAGAAGATTTCGGAATTGGAGTTACATAACTCTGGATGATGACCTAACAACCTCATACTCTGAAGATTTATAGGCCATTGTACAGATCAGGTCCCTAAGTCTGAAACTGAAACCTCAGACTTTACCCCTAAAGATGACAAATAAATTCATTGACAATTCCAGACTTGCAACCAAAATCAAATTCTGCAGAATTGTAGAAGACTATACAGACCAGGCCTTTACGTCTAAGAATAAAATTACATACTTCATTACTAAATCGGACAAACAGACTACAAAGTAATTTGCAGACTTTCAACCAATCCTAATACCTCCAATCTTTTAATTTATTTTATTAACCTACATCATATTTACATTTAGATGTACATTTAAAACTAAAATTCATAAATTCAGAGATTAGCGGTTGTAATCCCGATAGAATCGGAAATTTGTTTCAAAGTTTTTTTTTATATTCTAATTTTCCATCATGGAACATGGTTTTAGATTTTGGTTCAGTTTTTGAATTTCTCAGCACTCAGATTGTCAACATTTCTCACCTTCAAAGGACAACAACCAACAGGAATTGCTTACCTATTCTAAGGTATGATAACATGGATAGACTATGCAACTTCAGAATTTTCATAAATTGATAAACTCAAAACTTCAATCATCGTCGGTTGTAATCCCCATAAAATCTTAAATTTGTTTCAAACTTGTTTCCATATCCCGATTTTTCATCATAGGACGTGGTTTTCAATTGTGATTCAATTTTCGTACTTCTCATTACTCAAATTGGCAACATTTCTCAACTTCAAACCACAACAATCAAAACGAATTGCTTACCTGCTGTGATGTATGATACCTTCGGTCTTTTAACCTACTTCAAAATTTTGATTAATTGATAAATGTTTTTCCTTTTACAGATTAATAGATATGAAGAATATTAGATTCATCCAAGATCTTGACATACATAAGACTGATCTCACTGTCAAGAGCAGAATCATTCAACTGTCGAATCAACCGGTGTTTAAAAACCCGGATGAAATATATTCCATGGAAATGATATTAATGGATGAACACGTAAATTCTTATTTCTTTTTCAATTTTTAGTATTGTATTCATCATATTTTACTATTATCTCAGCTGTTTAAGATCTTCACATCATCACTACTCATTCCTTTTTCATTTTTATGTTTTAGGGCACTAAAATCCATGCAAATGTCCTACAAAAACGGGTGCCTAAGTTCAGAAATTTACTTCAGGAAGGGGCTGCAATTTTCATTAAGAATCCTACAATTCCTCGACATGCGTCGAAATACAAGTTAAGTTTGTATTACAAAACTTTTGTGACAAATTGCCGGGATTTTTAGGGTTCCATTTTTGGTTTTTCATTTGTAAAATTTGCAAATCTTATATTTAAAAGTATTCTAGAACATACAACAGTTGATTAGTGAATTGAATCCTTTCAGATTTATTCTATTGTTTAAATAAATTATATATTGTGTTGTCATTGAAGTTAAAGTTGGTTATGTTAACTTTTTGATGATTATATAGATGTAATTGGTGAGGTCGTTGCCTGTGAGACAATGGTGACTCTTCCAGACAACAATGAAAAGCCAAAAGATGGACGCAAGTTGAGATGTAGGACTTGGAGTAAGTATTTTTACTTTAATTTACTAACAGTAATTTTCAGAAACTATATAATTCTTTTCTTACAGTTTATTTAGGGGGAACAAAATCCAAGAGACATTATGGGATGCGTTCGCCCAGGAATTTAGTGATTATGTTTCTACTAACAAGGACAACGGGATTGTTATTATTGTAATTCAGTTTGCAATGGTGAAGATTTACAGAGATTGGTCTTACTCATAACATATATATTTCTTTAAAGCAATGTTGTGTTAACTTCCTTTATTAGTTTGTTTCAGAAAAACCATTTCTTTCTAACTCATTCAATGGTACGAGGTTGTTCATCAATTCAGATATTGATGAAATCAAGGATTTTAAGAACCGGTCAACAAATATTATTTTATTTATTTTTGTTATATATCTTATATTTTTTAACATACATTGTTGTTTACTTATATCCCTGATTCAATAGTTTGATTCGGGAGAGTGGCGAATCTAAATCGTCACAACAGCTTTCAATGCTCTCTAGATTGTCTTATTCATATCGTGAAGATTTTCTAGACAGAACCAATAGAGCAAACATTGTTGAAATTAGTGAAACTATTGAGGTACTTATTTTTTAAAATTGTTTCTATTGATTCAATAATTGCATTTTATCATAAAATATCGTACTTTATACAGGCGAAATCACTAATTATATTAGGAACAGTGAAAGCATTTAGGAAGGACATTCTTTGGTTTTACATGGTTGGAAGAGGTGTAACTGCAAGGTTCGACCCACGTACACTATTACCGACAAGGATGATGGATCGGGTATGAAAGAAGAGAGTGAGAGTTTTGAATGTACGTCTGATAGATGCAGCCGGTAAAAGACTGAGGTTTTGCCAAAGTAAGTAACAACTACATCACACTACTTTTCGTTAACTTTTACACATTTACATTAATGTTCACTTAATAATCATATAGGTTTAGAATTCCTTTGAGAGTTCAAAATGATACTGGAATTGTATCATTGACATTATTTGATCGGGAAGCTAATATGGTTATGAATCAATCTGCAACAAGAGTTGTATGAAAAAGTTAAAGAGGTATGATTAGAAGTCTTATCTTTTTTCATAAGTTTTTTTGGCTTCCAAATGCTTGTTAATGTAAAAGGTGTTTTTTTTTTCTTTTCAGAATGGTGATTTACATATGTTTCTGGATGATTTGGATGTTTTGCTCGATCGGAAATTTGCAATAAAGATTGACATAAATGATTACAACATTAAAAACAGTTGTTTCATTTATGGTATTTCAAAGCTAACAGACGATGATAGCATCTTGAATGAATTGGAGATGAGATTTGCTGCTCAACAGGTGCTAATTATCATTTGCAGAAAATATCATCCAATTTAGTATAAAATCTTTATTTGTCTAACATTATTTTACAATTTATTATGCAGCCTGCTGAATCGGAATCAGTAAATCTTCGTTCAACAGGTTTCAGTTCTCAAGAGAAGTTAAAGGTATTATAAATGCCACTTTCAATGTAGTTTGTAAATTTAAATGGAATCAACTACTTCTTCAAATGCCATAACTGATTATTGTCATATTTGAAGGATGCTGTATCATGTACTGGTGAGAATGTAACACCCTCCGATGTGGATAAGAGGACCGCAGGCAGTCCGGAATCACTAGAGAAGTTATATGACAGAAGGCTCGGGAAAGGAATTGACAGGAAGCGTGGTTTTGAAGGTTGGTCTGATGCCGATCAGGAAGGAAAAGGATCGACTACAAAAACATTAAATATCCCTAAAGTTGAGAAGTAATATTCTTGCTTTTGATCAACAATTAAATTCAAACTCGTATTTGGTATTGTTTTTGTGGTTGGATTTTGGTTTGGACAATGATCTGTGAATTGGTGATTATATTATGCTATACGTTTTGATTATTATTTGTTTTGGATTTAATATTAAACTTATTTACATGACTACATAATTTTGTTGTAGTTGATCTTCATGTTTAAGAACATTGTCTCTAGTTGTAAATATTTAACTTTTTTTTGGACTAAGAGGCTCTGGGCAGATGAATAAAAGGATGTGGATGACCAGATGGCCTTTACTCTGAATTATTCTAGGCCTTGATCAATTTATCACACGGTCTGTGCATACTGGCTGCAGATATTCTGCTTTGCTATACAGAGCTCTAAAGTATGAAGAGTTTTTGTTCAGGGTAATTTCAAGAGTAGAAGCCTTGTATTAAACTTAGCTACACTTGCAAGATAAGTGTCTACAACCCCTTTGGTTGGTTGTCCTTTTGTATATCTGTGCGTGTTGATGTTTATTTGAAACCTCGGAAAATATTCCGATCCATGATAAACAAATCAGAGGGGATGTGATTCATCTTCATGTTTAACAAGAGGCTGTACACAGAAGGACGAAAGGATGTGGTGGACCAGAGGGCCTTTATTTGGGCTTATTTTTGGTTGGTGAGTCTACACAGAGACAGAGCTCTTACTCAAGAGTTAAGTGTATCATATACGAAGGTCCTCTTGTATTTCGATGATCATAAAGACTTTTAAATAAATACTTATTTGACAAATTCAAGTCTGAAGTCCTTTTCCAGAGTTAAAGTAGAAAGTTATTCGAAGTCACAAGTCTGAAGGAACCTTCCGTAGACAGAGGCTCTGTGTTGTAGATGCATGGCCTCTGTGTAGCTCTACGTTAAGCATGGAATCAGGCTCAGAGGCTCTGCGTAGTACACGCAGAGCCTCTGTGTAGCTCTGTATGAAGCACAAAGTCAGGCTCAGAGGCTCTGCGTAGTACATGCAGAGACAGAGCTCTTACTCAAAAGTTAAGTGTATCATATACAAAGGTCGTCCTGTATTTCGATGATCATAAAGACTTCTAAATAAATACTTATTTGACAAACACAAGTCTGAAGTCCTTTTCCGAAGTCAAATTAGAAGGTTATTCAGAGTCACAAGTCTGAAGGAACCTTCCGTAGACAGAGGCTCTGCGTTGTACATGCAGAGCCTCTGTGTAGCTCTGTATGAGTCACGGAATCAGGCTCAGAGGCTCTGCGTAGTACATGCAGAGCCTCTAAGCCTGCTACTCTGTAACACCCCCACATCCATACATTGTATATAACACATATTTCATATAAATAGAGTACATGTTTTCCCTACATAGGTCCTTAATACAAGAGTCTATAATGTAAATTACATAACTCAAAAATTCCAAAAGTACATGCTCTTGTATTCTAGTATTTATATTCCAAAACATGGCCAATCAAGATCTTCACACAGCTAAGCACATAGGGAAGTAATGCACATAATGCTCTTTCCCTTATTATCATTACCTACACACATATTTTTTGAAAATACAAAATGAGGGTTAGACATGAATGTCTAGTGAGGTTCCCTTTTTATGTAATGCAGTGTGAAGATCACCAAAACATTAATTTCAAATAATCCATTCCATATATCAAAGACTTGAAAATCATATTCTGTTTCGGTCCATCGAGCTACTAGTTCCAAACCATACTTGGAATATATTTCAATAAATAGGACCAGAGCCCCTCTGGTCTCTCTACCAGAGCTTTTGGTTAATCGACCAGAGCATCTGGTTGTACTAACCAGAGCTTCTGGCTCATATAATTTCTTATAATGTTCTTTAGTTAAGCTTCCAACCAATAATATATTTTTTCATAAAAAGAATAGTTATACAGAGTTCTTATTCGACTAAAGCCTCTGGTTGTACTAACCAAAGCTTCTGGTTCAAAAGTTACGTTGAACCAGAGCCTCTGGTTCAACGTATGAGTCGACCAGAGCCCCTCTGGTCGACTTTCATAGAAAATACTAAGTATAAAATCCTTTTTCTTAAAACTTCTTAAAATATGATTTTGACACAAAAGCTCTTATCAATAGATACAGAGCCTCTGGTCTAATTAGTACGTTTAGTAAAACCAGAGCTCCTCTGGTTCCTCATAAAATGTACATTCTGTTCACAAAACACTTTTGACCAAAATTAATGAACATCGGCCATATTTTCCCATAACCATAACATCAATACTACTATTTTCAATAAGAACAACATCTCTGAATCCTCAAATCACCAAGAAGAGAGAACTCTAATCTGTTGTAATCTTAATAGATATAATAACAAGAGTTATACCATGCATACACACAACGACCATCTTTATTACATCCATAAATCCCCTGTTTATAGCAATAGCTAACCATCACACACAACGACCGTCCTTATTCCCCCTGAAATTCATATGAACTATTTCATCCAATGACAGGCTGCAAACCTTTCTGTTAGAGTGAACCTCGTTCATAGTTTTTAACCAAATCATAATCTCAAAATAGGTTTATATTCATAAACCTTCCAAGCCGTAGAACAATCTGTTCTGTGGATGATTTCTCAAATCATCTATTCCTTTTAAAATCCTCAACACAGGATATCATATCCAAAACTGATTTTAAAGCACAGTTTCTGCTTTAATCTTTTCCAAATAGTATCAAATTTTCAGGAACACAAAACATTTCCTTTAAAACTGTTTTTAAAACAGTTTTACCAAGTTCCTTTAAATCCTTAAATCATCAATACTCCACAGTCCTTATAAAAATCAAATAGTAGATAAAACTCGCAGTTGTTATCCAATATAAATGTATTTTGGGCGGTGAAGATAATAATTTAAAACCATTCATTTCTTAACCATGAAGTTTGGGTTTTAAATATTATATTCTATCATATGTACGCATATTATCAGATGCTATCTATATATACATAATTCATGCAAGTATTAGCCTAATTATACATGCTATCACATAATCTACATAATAAACACATAAGATTACCTTGACCCAGGTTTGCAGAAAACCCAGTTATAACATTCTCTCCTCCTTAAAAGAATTTCATCCCGGAATTCATTCAAATAACCAAGGATATTGGGTTTTCATATCAGATTCTAGTTCCCATGTTGCTTCTGATCCCTTATGAAAACGCCATCGTACTCTAACTAGACTGATCTCTTTGTTTCTTAATACCTTGGTCTTTCTGTCAGTTACTGCCTCTGGTACTTCGATGAAATTTAACTTGTTGTCAAGTTTGATCTCGGGAAGTGGTATAGCTTGATCTGGATCTGTTAAACAATTGCGTAGATTCGATACATGAAAGGTGCTATGAATTAGACTGAGTTCCTCTGGCAGTTCCAACTGATAAGCTACCGGTTCAATCCGTTTGTAGATTCTGAATGGTCCAATATACCTTGGACTGAGCTTTCCTTTCTTACCGAATCTCATAACACCCTTTCATGGAGATACTTTCAACATTACAAAGTCACCTATGTTGAATTCAATTGGTTTCCTTCGTTTGTCGGCATATCTTTTCTGACGATCCTGGGCAGTCTTAATTCTTGTGTGAATTTGTTCAATTTTTTCAGAAGTTGTTTGCACAATTTCAGGACCTATTAACTGCTTTTCTCCTACCTCATTCCAACACAACGGCGTTTGACATTTTCTTCCATACAAGACTTTATAAGGTGCTGCTTGAATGCTGGAGTGATAACTGTCATTGTAGGAAAATTCTATTAATGGTAAATGTTCATCCCATGATCCTCCGAAGTCGATGACACAAGTTCTCAACATATCTTCGAGAGTCTGGATAGTTCTTTCACTCTATCCGTCTGTTTGTGGGTGATAAGCCGTACTTAATCTGATTTGTGATCCCAAAGCTTTTTGTAGACTTTCCAAGAATTTTGAGGTAAAACGACTGTCTCGGTCAGAAATAATGGACAATGGAACACCATGTCTAGTCACAATTTCCTTGATGTATAATTGAGCCAATCTTTCCGATGAATAAGTCTCTTTCATTGGTAGGAAATGTGCGGATTTTGATAATCGATCCACTATTACCCGTATTACATCATAACCTTTCGAAGTTCAGGGTAGTTTTATGATGAAGTCCATCGTAATGTGATCCCATTTCCAGACTGGTATTTCTAATGATTGCAGGTTCCCATATGGTCTCTGATGTTCAATTTTAACTTGTAAGCAAGTTAAGCATCGCTCTACATATCGTGCTATGTTTTTCTTGTGACCTGGCCACCAATAAAATACCTTCAAATCTTTATACATTTTGTTGGTACCTGGATGTACTGAGTAACGGGACTTGTGGCTTTCATTCAGAATAGTTTCCCGTATATTCCCATAAGTTGGTACCCAAATCCGGCCGTGGAAGCATAAAATTGCTTCTGTATTGGTTTCTGATAGTCCCACTACAATGATCAATCTTCAAGCAATCTTCATAACAATGGCAGATCTGATAAATCTTTAAGAACATATATTATGAACTTTGAGAGAGAAAGTCAACACTATAAAAGTGGTCAAACTTCACTTTACGTAATCTGAATATACAATGAGCTCCCTCCCTTAGGTTTACAAAGACATCACCGTATTTATAGGGTCAAACTTCTAAACATGGTCAAAGTCAAACTCCTAAGAAAAGTCAAACACAATGACTTTTACAATTATAAACACTATTTAACTTTCAAGACTAATACAATTTAACACTGATTTTCAGTCCTAACAATCTCCCCCTTTGTATTCAGACTTGAAAGAAAATTATGTGTTTTGAGTCCTGTTTGAACTTTGAAACTTTAAGCACATTATGTCATCTTCAAAATAATTCTTCAACTTGAAATCTTCAAGCAATCAACTTGTTGAGAAAGATCTTCTAGCATTCTCCCCCTCGAATGTAGAACAACAATGATCTTCTCTTTTGACAATGTAGAACAGTAATCATTAGAAACAATGTACAAGATGTGATCTTCAAAGAATATTCAGAATTAATCTTCAGTAAACTGTTGTAAAGATGATCTTCATATTCAACATCTCTCAGTCATTGTATCACATGAATAATCTTTCTATAATTACCTCCAGTCGCACTTCTTTTGAGTCTTTTGCCAAACTTGAAGTTACTCCCCCTTGATCTTTGCAACAAATTCCCTTCGTAATGTTCGGAAATGAATATTTCATTCATTATTACATACTCCCCCTTATGATGAAATGAGAATCATTCCATCATACATAAGATGAATGAAATTTTCCGCGTAAGCCGTCAATTCAAGAAACTATAAGTAGATCTTTTCAAATCCACTTGTTTAATCTTTTCAGATTAAGGGAATGGGAAGGTAACAACCAATTTCAA
>NC_037538.1:19025693-19031396 GCF_001531365.2 Cynara cardunculus var. scolymus
AAATCTCAAGAAATACCTGTTCAGAAAATATACTCGTTTTCCAAAAACAACTCATTTATAATAAAAAACTTTTATTAAACAACTTCTAAAGACTCCCCCTAGAAAGTTGATTTCAGTAATGATTCAGTTAAGCTCAAAAGAATTTTTTTTAAGAAAACATTTTAAGTACGGGTTCTAAACTGAGTGTTTAGAAACCACACTCGTTAAAGCACGGGTCCTGAACTAAAATGTTCAGAAGCCTCGTTTGGAATAAATTACAACTCCCCCTGCATTGGTGTATCATAGACATTATATTCTGATCAACACAAACTTGACACACCTGCAAAACCAGGTTAAGTAGATTTTGGTACCCAAACGAACTTGGKTCCWATTTTGTTAGTATCTGGTTGGGGTATGTTGAAATTTCCAAACCATTTATTTCTATAAGATATTTTCTTTTCAGCACTATTAACAAGATGATTATATACATAATATGATTCATGCCAGTTATTATAATCATAGCTGTTCTTAGCTTTCCAGTTGTTCTGATAGCTGTTATCTCCATGCCACCTGTTGAACCCTTTGTTATTGACAAAATTATTGGTTTTGCATGTTAAGCACATAATCCTTCTCTTGCTAAGATTGATCAGATCATTAGTGGATCTCACAATGCAAGGAAGATTGTTAGTAACAATAGGTGTATGAGATAAAGCAGATTCAGACTTATTGACCCAAATGCTTTTAACCTTTGAAGAGTAATTGGGTGATCCAATGACATACCCTTGATAGTACTGATTTGAAGATCGAGAATTGTTCTTAGAAACAGTTGATTTAGGACTACTTGAATAACTGTTCGATTTGGAGCAATCATAAAAGTTAGTTTTACACTGTGATTGAGAACCAGTTGGGCTTTTAGCACACGAAAAGGCTTTGACTTTTTGTAAAAGCTGGTCTCTTTCATCAGTAACTAAATCATATTTCTTTTTCAGTTTAATTCTCATGTTCAATTCAGTTTCAAGGTTTGTCTTTAGATCAGACAATTTCTTTGTAGTATCTAAAAACTTACTTTCTAATTCCTTCTTTGACTTTTCAAAAAATCTCCGTTCTTTTTCAAATTTCTTTCTCTCTTCGTCTGAACTTCCCTTCTCATTTTCTAAAGCAATGTCAAGCCATTTCTTTTTCTCTATAAGCTCTTTGGCAATTGCAGCATTTTTCTTGACAGTGTTTTTCTTTTCAAGAACAAACATTCTCTTTTCTTCATCCAATTCTTTCTTTTTCTGAACAATGCTGTCCGACAATTCCAAATTCTTTCTTTGACATTCTTCTTCATACTCTTTCTTCTCTTTATCAAACTTGGATYGTTCCAAGATGATAAGTTGTTCAAAATCTGAAATTTGATTTAAAAAAAATTTAGCATTCAGCTCAAGAGAATTAATCTTATTTTCATAAGATTCACGTTCAATACAAAATCTTTTCTCAATCTCAATAATCATCTTCTTTTCTTTCTCCGTAACTTTCCTTTCAACATTTAAAACCTTTTTAGCCTCTAAAACCTTTTCCTTTTCTATTTCCAACAATTTCCTTAACTCAATCAAATCATTCTCATGTTTATGAATTTTCTCAGTAAAGTCCTCAGTCTCTGTATTTTTCCTCCCAAAAGAGTTCCTCTCAGCATTTAGTTCATTTTAAACTTTTTGGAGTTTATTGAACAAATATTTATTAGACTTACTCCATATTTTCAAATCATCATCATAGTTTTTCCAGACCGAACTCAGATTTTTCTCAAGCTTTTCAAACTTATATTCAAATTCCTTCTCGATTCTTTCACATTCTTTTTTATGATCTTTCTTTAAATCTTTGATAAATTCCTCATTAGCATAATTCTTAGTATACATATTTATGTATTTCTCTTTATAGTTCACAATGCTCTTTTCCAGCTCAACAATCTTAGCTCTCATCTCCTTTAGAATATCTTCCATTAAAAAAAATTGATCAATTATAGAATCTATGCAGTGAAATCAGTAAAAAAAATCAGGAACAATTAAGCTTAAAAAATAACAGAAAACACAAAAACTGATGAGAATTTAGAAAAACAACAAAGAACTGTCAAAAATCAGTAAAAAACAGTCAAAACTGTTGAAAACAGTTAACAACTGTTAAAACAGTTAAAGACAATTAAAACTGATGAAAAACAGTCTACGCGACATAAAAAATAGTTCAACAATTCTCAAACAGTTTAAAACACAAACAGAAACAGATAAACAAAATGACCCAAAATTAAAATCTAAACAAAAACTTAAAACTCAAAAAAAATACAACAATTATAAGCCCAAAAAAAATAAATGTCCAAGTCCAAAACAATTGAAATTTTTACAATTACAACTCAGACAAACAACTCAAGTCTGTCAGAAAACCAAAAACAACACCAAAACAGATTATTCAATCAATACAAAATATTCAACAGTGAGCTGTTGAACTTGAGGCAGTTCTTCTCCACAAACTCTGCTTATCTTCACAAACTCTCTGAGAAATTCCAATCTTGTGAAATGAACAGACAGGAGTTAATTCCACTTCCTGTGAACTTCAAGAAAGCTGAGAGATGGTCTCCAATTCAATCGAATAAGCTGCGGTTTTGCACAATGAACCTGTATTTGACTTAAGACCCTTAATCAATCTCTGTGTAACCTTTAACTTTGATATTCAGATCATCATGGAATGCATATAGGATGTATCTGGAATTATGTTAACGAAAGAGTAACTTCCTGCTACCGATGTCAAAACAGATGATATCTGGGATTCAAAAACTCAACATACAACAACCAAGTCAATATGCAAATAAGAACAAATCACACAGAATTGTACCTGGAATGTGTCAAAAACAGAAAGATCAACACTAAGTACTAATATCAACAGAAAACTTAGCACTCCTTCTTAACACACTTCCTGCTGCAGTGTTTGGAGAATCTGAAAGCTTTCTTCTCTTTCCACCTCTTCTACCTCCTGGGTATGTTTTCCCCAAAGTGCCAGGATATTCAAGAACTGGTGAACACCAGCAATCAATTTACAACCTCTCAAGTCCACTCAAAGCTACCTAAACCTACTGTACATTGCTAAAGCACCTCACTGCACAAACTGTTAAAACAAAGAAATTACAGCAACCCAGTGTGATATCAAAACTCAATCAAAACAAAATCAAACTGTGTGTTTGCATCCTTTACAGACCAGCCCCGATAGCTTCAATTGGCAGGAAGTTTCCACACAGGCAGATAAACTCTTTATACTATTTAAAGACATGAACAATTTATACAGACATATTTCTAGACATGAAAAACAGATTCAGAATTCAAGACTGTTTTAGCAAAAGTAAAACTCTTTACCTGCTGTTCCAGTCCTCAAAATTTGATATATAAGCACAAAGTGACACCAATAAAACCAAATCCACAAACACAGATATTGTCAAAAGATATTTGATTTGTGTCAAGACAGGAACAATGAACTTATCATCCAATTAAAATCAAACCTGCTTAAACCACTGTTTCAAATCAGCCAAGACAGAAAACTGTGTATGGTTTGTGCAATAAAGAACAAACACATAACCTGTAATCAATTTAGGTTCTCTGTAATCGATTCTCTGTAATCGAGCAGTCTGGGCAAAATCAAATAAAATGAGCAATAAGCTTCATAATCAATGAAAGGTTGATGTTCAATTTAGGTTTTAAATCAAAATTTGGTCAATAAGCAATGAACGATAAAGAATCTGGTGAGATGAATTAAGCGATTTAGAATCCGGTCACTAATCCGGTCAAGAGTTGTACGAATTCGGACACTTATCCGGTCAAGAATTGATCGATTAAGACTTAGAAAAAAAAACAGATGAAAGTTGAGCGATTTACGTTACCCGCTCAAGATGTATGCGATTTACCTGCTAATCCGTTCAAGACTAAACTTAAACCGATCAAATACCCGCTCAAGACTAAACCTAAATCGCCCAAATATCCACCCAAAAGATAATGTCTCCATATTTTTAAAGCGAAAACCACGGTTGCCAATTCAATGTCATGGGCTGGATATTGCTTTTCATGATCTTTCAATTATCGTGATGCATATGCGATTACCTTTCCCCTTTGCATCAAGACACAACCCAAGCCAAGCTTTGATGCATCACTATAAACGATGAAGTCTTCTTTTTCATCGGGTAGAGACAAAACTGGTGCGCTATATAAGCAATCCTTCAAGGTTTGAAAGGCTTTTTGTTGTTCTTCGGCCCAATGAAACTTGATATCTTTTCGAGTTAATTTTGTCAAAGGCACGACTATTTTAGAGAAATTTTGAATAAACTTGCGATAATAGCCTGCTAATCCCAAGAAACTTCGAACTTCAGATGGTATTTTTGGTGCCTTCCATTTTGCAACGGCTTCAATCTTTGCTGGATCTACCTTTACTCTAGCCTCAGATATAACATGCCCCAGAAACTGGACTTCTCTTAGCCAAAATTCACACTTTGATAGTTTAGCATATAACTTCTCCCTTTTCAAAAGTTCAAGGATCAATCGAATCATTGTGATCAATCGAATCATTGTGATCAACTGAGCTTACAGTATTTTAGGCGGGACTGAGTGCTTATCAGAAATACCTCTATGGAATGTCAAAACCGACAGACCTACCCAAGAGGACAACCATATCTGAGTGAGCTTTATATACAAAAGGGTTTGTGTGATGAGACTAAAATAAAAATGAGAGGGGTAGCTGTTGTGAGCTAAAAGAATTGATGAGAGTTGTGTCAGGATTAAAAGAATACGAAAATGCTGTTCCAAACTTATAAAATCTGGGCATACCACACAATCTATTAGTTCTCAATTCTTTCTAGACTAATATTGAAAAAGGCAATGCCTAAGCCAATTCTTGTCACAACCCCACCAGATACACATTTATCTCTCAACATATAAGTGTTTCAATAACACTTGGGGCACGCAGCTCATCAACTATCAATTTCTCATTTGGAGAAAGTTGATATTGAATCAGAAGGATATATGTCCCCCCCTTCATGTCTTTTTGATACAAAGGGGGAGAATACGTTGTATTTATAGGGTCAAACAATAAAGTCCTAGTCAAAGTCAAATCTTACATACAAAGTCAAACACGATGTGTTAGCTCTCATTTCATTCAAATGTAAAAGTATTGAAAAAGTAATTTCCGCAAGTGTCGACAGAAGATGCCTACCACAAAAGATCATAGAGGACCATAAACAAAAGTTCAACGTACAAGTCAAAAGACGACATAACCTCTGCAGTCTATCACAGAGGTTCTGGAAGAAGATCCTCAAGAATCAAGTGCTTTCAAGTTACATCCAGCAGAGCCTCTAAGATGACTCACAGAGGGTTTGCAACAATATCTTCTGTGGTATAGTTCTTTGCTGTTTTACTTAGGTTAGTTAGCTACTCGTGCTTCTCACGTGACTACTTTTGTAATCCGCGTTTTTTGGACGTCCTGGATCGTTTCACACGTCTAGGTCTTGTCAGACAAGCGGTTAGGAAATAGTATAAATTGTAGCTTCTTCCTTTGTAATCAGCGCCGCTTCCAAGATTGTAATCGTCTAAATTTCAATTCAATTGAAATACATTTGAAGCCTTTCTCGTGTGTTCTTATTATTCATTGTCTGCTTGTTCTTCATTGTTCTTGATTCATTGCTCTATTTGATTCTTACTTTGTTTCCGCTGCACTGTG
>NC_037538.1:19031506-19033044 GCF_001531365.2 Cynara cardunculus var. scolymus
AATTGGTATCAGAGCAGGAATCGAATTCTAATTCGATTTATTCTGTTCTTGATATTAATCTTCATTCGCTCAAGAACACAAGTCTTCTTTCTCAGGTTTTCTGTTTTTCACTGTTTCATCAGTTTCTTCGTTTTCATATTGTTCTTCTTCTCTCAATGGCAAATCTAGCCAACAATTCCTTTATGAGTACTGGTTCACAATCGAAACCTCCCACGCTTATACGTGAGGAGTATCCACAGTGGAAGGTACGTATGGTAAACTTCTTAGAAAGTATTCATCCACGGATCTGTGAGTTCCTTTACAATCCTCCCTATGTTCCARTRAACMTAATTCCTAGAGTTCCAGCAACTGGAACAACACCAGAAATCCCAGAGCACTATGAACCGCGTCCTGAGGCAAACTGGAGTGATGAGGACAAGATTATCGTTGAGTTGGGAAGCAAATGTAAACGTTTGTTGATTATGGCTATTCCTAATGAGATCTTTAAGTGCATTGATCATTGTGAACTGTCCATGGAGATCTGGGCAAAACTGGAGAAACAGATTGAAGGTGGAAGGAAAACGCTTAAAAACAATCGTTCAATCTGCATTGATGAGTATTACAACTTTAAGGCTAAAGATGGTGAGTCTCTGTCGGATACATACTCGAGACTGAACACGTTAATCAGCAATTGCAAAAGGTATGGTATCCCAAGAACGGCAGAGGAGAATAACTCATTATTCTTGAAAAGCCTTGGGGCTGAATGGATGAATATCACAATGTCCATGAAGGCCATCTTGGATCTGGAAACATGGACCTTAGCAGACTTGTTTGGATCTCTCAAGAGCVAAGAGTCCCAAGTTATGCAAATGAAGAGAAACTTTGGTGGTCCTTTGGCTCTAGTTGCTGAAGACGGATACTCTGGAAAGGGAAAGGAAGCACATAAGGAAGAGGAGAAGAAGAAGAAGAAGAAAAAGGTTCTGATTGCAGAGAGCGATGATAGCTCCGAGGAAGAAGTCTCTATGAAGGAGATGATGAAGACATTTGCCTTGATCACGAGAGTGTTTAGAAAGGGTGGAGAAAGAAAAGAGTTCAAGAGTTTCAATAAAAGAAACTTCGCAGAAGGAGAGAGATCAGACAGAAGAGAGAGGGAACAGAAGCCCTCACAGAGCATTGAGGAGCAGAGGAAGGAAGAGCCAAGAGATGGCTGCTTCAAGTGTGGCAAACCTGGCCACTTTGCAGCCGACTGCTGGTCGAAAGGACCAAGGGCACCGCAGAGGGGTCCAAAAGATGCAGCCTTCTACAAGAAGAAGGCTGAATACTATCAGCAGAAGTCTTTGCTAGCTCAATCAAGTGAGCTAGTAACAGACGAGTCCTTTGACAATGATGAACAAAAGGGTCTTCTCGTATGGGAAGATTCGGACACAGAGGATGAGCTTTTCTACGGGATGGTGGACATTGAGTCAGACTCCTCTAACAGGAACAACCAAGAGGTATCTACTTCCTCCTCTTCTGAATCTTTTGAGTTTTTCACAGAGATCATTGACAATCTCGATACA
>NC_037538.1:19037464-19039329 GCF_001531365.2 Cynara cardunculus var. scolymus
CTTAAACATCAAGTTGAAGAAGGTAATGTCGAGTTATACTTTGTTAAATCTGAATTTCAATTGGCTGACCTCTTTACAAAAGCCCTAGATGAGAAAAGGTTTAATTTTCTTGTTGAAAAAATAGGAATGACATGTCCAGAATCCTAAGTTGTTGGTTGTCTTAATTCTTTATTCTTTTCTGTATATAGTTTTCTTTAAAATTTCTTTTTTTTTGTATATAATTTTATTTCATGAATAATCTTTTCACTTGCTTTCTTAGTTCAACAGGTTTAACATCGCAAAGAAGTGCATGGTTTAAGGGGGAGCATATGTTTTAAAATGATAAAACCTCTTGAAGAAGAAAATGTTTTTGTTCACAGAAGTCTTTTCACAGAACCTCTGTGATCACTTACAGAGGCTCTTTGAACGGAACTTCTGTCGACACTTCTTCTTAGGATTTTAAATGGTTTTTGTTTCTAGGGGGAGCCATAGAAGATGGCTCAGAGGGGGAGTCTTGTTTGTGAAAATTAAACCACAGAAGGTGCCAAAACTTTTGAAATGTCTTTGTTCTCAGAGGTCAATTCATCAGATCCTCTGGCGCTTCTAACAGAGGCTCTGTAAGTTTGAGCTGAGCAAGCACTCATCTCTCTATGGATTTTCAAACTATTTAGGTAATTAAAGGTGTAAGCTTATAAGAAGGCCCGACACATATCACAGAGGCTCTGTTAGCCTTAGGCCTCTGACATAACTCTCTTAATAGTTCTCGTCTATTGGTATGGTGCGCGTGGTTCTGTGGATAAGGGTTAGAACCTACACGCGCGTGTCAGAATAAGGGGGCGCACTTCATCAATCGTGCGTCTTCCCAACACGGCGTGTCACAGCTGTTGAACCGTTTCAATCCAAAACACTCATTACGCCTTTTCGTAATTAAAATGGTTCAATTTAAATTATCCCTCCTATAAATATCCCCTCTCCTCCAACTCTTAAACCTTTACCACTCTCAAACACACTCCGGCGAACCTGCAATTTGTGCTCTCTCAAAAGCAAAACCTGCAACCTGTTACCATGTCTTCTTCATGCGTTTCAGCCCAATCCGTCAATGCCTCGAGCGACAACGAGGTCACACAAGCTCAAGCCCTCACATCACATGCACTGTCCTTTGTGCAAAACAAGTATGAGAAAATCGTCCTCGTTAAAAAGCCGAATAACTACTACTTCGTCCCCTCAAATACAGGTTTTYCCRATTTCACCWTCCCTCTTCTTGAAATCCTTAAAAATCACCCACTGTTTTTTGCCCTAACTGCCACCAAACCCACCCCTGAAATTTATTTAACCCAATTTCTTCTCAGTGCCTATGTCACAACCCTTGACAATTCTGGGCTAACCATTGTTGGCTATGCCTCACACCCTGTGAACAAATCCCTAGTTCCATTGGAATTGAATGTGGGCTTATTGAGAACAGCCCTGCATTTGCCCACCTTGGAGGATCTTCAATTGAATTCGTATGCTGCGACCCCCAATGATGAGGAACTAATCAAATTCTTAGAGTTTCACTCATATGTAACCCCCATCTCCAAAAGAACTCAATTCCAGCGCAAAGGCCTGCCCCCTGTCTGGAACACTTTGTTTTCCATCGTCAACTGTTGCTTGACAGGGAAGGTGGGTAGCCATGACCAAACCTCCCATGTGATGATCTCTATCGTATGTGGGATATATTTCAACTTTCCCTTGGATTATGCTAGTTTGATTTTCGAGGACATGGTCGGCCTCATCAAGAAAAAGTACGCCAGTCAGAGGGGGGAGAAAACGAAGGTACAGGCTCAGAAGAAGGCCAAGGAGGATATGAACCAGCTTAACCTGATCCTGCAACGTTTCCTTGGTCTCGC
>NC_037538.1:19039553-19052408 GCF_001531365.2 Cynara cardunculus var. scolymus
CCCCCTAGAATCCCAAGTCCCCCACGCAAGAAGAAGAAGACACAGAAGGGTGATGACTCTTCTGTGAAGAAGAAGGGGAAGAAGAGGTCTGTAGAGGAAGAAGGCCCAACTAGCCCTCTGCCAAAAACAAAGAAGAGAAAATCCAAGAAGGCTCAACCAACAGAGCCTGTGATCACAGAGCCTGTGGTCACAGAGGCAGTGTCAGAAGAGAGCCCGACAGAGGCTACTCCAACACCAAAGCGCAAAAGGTTGCGCAAAGTAGTTATAGATGTTTCCCCAACAAAACAAATTCAGGATGTTCTTTTGAATATCCAGAAGGAGCTCAAGGCGCCTATCGATGTATCACAGTTGGGAACAGAAGTCGTATTAGACGACGAAGATGAAGAAAAAGACATAGGTGAGGGTGAACAAGATGCCCAAGGCACACAACAAAGCCCAACTCCCAATGCAACCCACATGTCTAGTGGCCCTGTTCTAGAGGGAACCTCTATTGAACGCACATGCCGATCCCTACCCAAACCATCCCCACAGAGGACATTCTTTCGTCCTCTATGGAACGCACACCTAGGCAACCTCATACAACTCCTTCACCCTCCCAAAAGGATGAAGGTTTTACGACAAAAGTCTTTTCGCCCATGGACTCGACAGAACCAAGAGAGGCATCTGTTGCCTCTCCTCACACGAGTGAACATCCAGAACGTGCTTTAGAGGCACAGGTAAGGGCCACAGAGACAGAGGGTCTAGAACGCCCTCTGTCCCCACTAGATCAATCTACCATGTTAGGCTCTGAACCTATAGGGCAAAAGATCTACAGAACACCGGTAGGCACTCCTATGGGAGATGCTTGAAGATCTGGTGGAAGTCCCTATGTTGGTTACGACATACCAGCCACAGAGGGCGCCTCACGCTCCGAGGCTACTAAATCACCATGTCTTGGTGATTTAGGTTCCCAGGATAAGTATGTGACAAAGGGGGAGCTTCAAACCTTTGCCACAGATATATTCCAAAAGATAGATGAGTTGAAAAGCTTATATGTCTCCCACATGGTGCCACAGGACCTCTCGCCAATCATAGAGGCTCTAAAGGAGTTGACGTCAACAACAGCAGAACTCAAGTCAACCCTCTCAACTCTTCAGAGCTCTGTCCTTCAAAAGGAAGACCTTGCAGAGGCCTTCCAAGCTATGACACTCAACCCTTCTTCGATCAAGACGGGACAAGAAGAAAGCCTCAGAAGCAAAAAAGACTCCTGCCAGAGCACCTGCCAGAGGTGTCAAAATTGGGGAACCTATAGCTGCAAAAGGCAAGGAAAAGGCTCCAAAGCCTAAAGGCAAAGGAAAGGCCAAAGTTGTAAAGTCTCCACAGAAGGGGTCGTCATCAAGCACAGAGACCCCCAAGGAAATTGATGAAAAGGAGTATGCCGATGACCCTGAGCTCCTCAAAGTGTTAAAAATATCTCTGGCAGAGGCTCAAGCAAAGAAGGGCATATTTCCAATGCCCCACAGAGAAGGAGAAGGCACGTCATCGATGTTCCCACAAGTCCAAGAAATGTCTACGGGTACGTTTGATGCTCTGCAAGGAACTGTCAAACCAATCCTTGCAGAGGGATCGACCCAGAGGCCAATTTTGGAAGAAGAAGAGTTCATGGTGCCAGAGGCTTCTACAACAGGTAGGGTGTCTGAAATATTTGAATCCATGAGTAGGATTCCCATACCTCAAGTCAGAACAGAGCCCGTTACTACTTTAGAAGAAGTTCTAGTATGGAAGTACTCTGCGATAGACACAGAACCCCCATATGATCCTGAGCTTACTGGGATCCTCTCTGCCGCAGCAAAATTCCAGTTCTCAAAGTTAATAAGGCCTCGTGAGCAAGTCTTCTCAGAGTACATGATTACTTCATTGGTGACAATTTCACCAAGGACCTTGCTAAAGAAGACTGTGCTCTACACTCAGTATGTCGTGAGGAGAGAAGATGGCAATCTCTACACTTTCACAGATGCTGACCTTCACAACCTCTACGTGTTTGATGTCATCTATATGCACAAGATTCTCAACATCTACATGGAGAGGAGGTCCAGCTATCAAATATCGCTCAGAAGGCTGATAGAAGTCATGCGCGCTCAAGTAAGGTATTACAGCCAGAAGGACCTCGAGCTGGCAATAAGGTTAGTGCAGAAGAATCTAAATCTCCCTCCTCCATATAGCAGGCCTGGTTGGGTACTTAGGTATCCTCCAAACTCCATTATTCACAACCCCATTTTTGGGTTTGTGTATTTGGATAAGGATGATATCCTAAGGTTCTATGACCCAACAGAGTCCCACAAATACTCAACAGAGACATTGGAATGGATTTTCAAAAGAGCGGCAACAGAGGTGGACAGAGGACATCTCAGAACGGGTGAAGTGTCTCCCATCTTGAAGGCGATTAAAATGCAAATCAACTTCAGAGAATGGATCTTCAATGTCTACAGAACGATCAAAGCTGACTTGCTATACGCGGTAGACGATTTTCTAGAATCTGTAGTCTGATAACATTCTGCACCAGCTTTTGGCCTAAACTTCACAATTCTGTATTTTAGTTTTGTAATTCATTTCTTTATGTAATTCTTTTCAGAGGATGATATATTATCTCCTTTTGTAATTCTTCAAATTTAAGTCATGTCTTGCATTTAATTTTCTAGTTTTACTTTTTCATACTTAGGGGAAGATTGTTAGCTCTCATTTCATTCAAATGTAAAAGTATTGAAAAAGTAATTTCCGCAAGTGTCGACAGAAGATGCCTACCACAGAAGATCATAGAGGACCATAAACAAAAGTTCAACGTACAAGTCAAAAGACGACAGAACCTCTGCAGCCTATCACAGAGGTTCTGGAAGAAGATCCTCAAGAATCAAGTGCTTTCAAGTTACATCCAGCAGAGCCTCTAAGATGACTCACAGAGGGTCTGCAACAATATCTTCTGTGGTATAGTTCTTTACTGTTTTACTTAGGTTAGTTAGCTACTCGTGCTTCTCACGTGACTACTTTTGTAATCCGCGTTTTTTGGATGGCCAAGATCGTTTCATACGTCTAGGTCTTGTCAGACAAGCGGTTAGGAAATAGTAATAATAGTAGCTTCTTCCTTTGTAATCAGCACCGCTTCCAAGATTGTAATCGTCTAAATTTCAATTCAATTGAAATACATTTGCAGCCTTTCTCGTGTGTTCTTATTATTCATTGTCTGCTTGTTCTTGATTCATTGCTCTATTTGATTCTTACTTTGTTTCCGCTGCACTGTGTTTGTCATATAGATCATTTAGGGTATTGGGTTAATATAAGAACTGAGTTAATCGATCCTATCACGATGTCTATTTTAATTATAGACAATAGTAGCTTTCAAGACGAATACAACATATTCTCCCCCTTTGTATCAAAAAGACTTGAAGGGAGGGACATATATCCTTCTGATTCAATATCAACTTTCTCCATATGAGAAATTGATAGTTGATGAGCTGCGTGCCCCAAGTGTTATAGCTGGTGAGGTTGTGACAAGAATTGGCTTGGGCTTTGCCTTTTTCAATATTAGTATCGAAAGAATTGAGAACTAATAGATTGTGTGGTATGCCCGGATTTTATAAGTTTGGAACAGGATTTTCGTATTCTTTTAATCCTGACACAACTCTCGTCAATTCTTTCAGCTCACAACAGCTACCCCTCTCATTTTTATTTTAGTCTCAGCACACAAACCCTTTTGTATATAAAGCTCACTCATATATGGTTGTCCTCTTGGGTAGGTCTGTCGGTTTTGACATTCCATAGAGGTATTTATGATAAGCACTCAGTCCCTCCTAAAATACTGTAAGCTCAGTTGATCACAATGATTGATCAAAATTTTTATTGCAAATAAGCACAATGATCACATAAAAATTGATCAATAAATTTGACTTTAAGCACAATCAAAGAATAAATGATGTGACAACGATCAGATTATTCAAAATGTGAGAGAAATGAATGAAGATATGTAAGAACGAGTTTACAGATTTTGATATTCAAAGAATTAAATAAATGCATATCAATCAAAAAAAATGATCAACAAAAGTCAAGTGGATTGGAAGCTAATGAGGTTGTGAATGATGATGATAGTGAGACAAAAGTGCTTAATATGGTGCAGCTAATGCGATGAGCAGGACAAAGATTCAAACTCATTAAGATCAACTGTGTCACTGTGTCTCTGTTACTGCGTTTTGTTGAACCAACAAATCTGTGCTCTTCTTCTTCCACTCATAGGACACCTGCACAGATGCTTCCTGCAACTTCACCTTTTTATCAATATACCATCTTGAACCTCATCATTTAAGCCACTGTTTAGCGAGACAACTGATTTAAACTCAAATCAATGAATTGAATATCAACATAACAACAAACAGTCTGCTGTGGATTTCTACCAGCAACCTACTGCAGGAACTGTTACTATTCAAACCCAGCACAACTTAAAAAATGACAGCAATCACAATAAACAAAACAAATGATGTAACTTAAACAACATGTTCAAGAATAAAATCCTTGTGCAATTTTCAACCAGACTTGTTCAATTAATCACATAAATCCGTGAAATAATTCAAACTGGATGAATCTCAAAGAAATTGGATGTCGCTCAATGCAATGCCTAAATCACTTAAACAGATTGATCACTTTTAAACCTAAAACAATCAAGCTTGTCTCTTAATCGCTCAAAATTATCACTCACTGTTGTTTCTTAAATCGCTCACCAAGCTAGTTAAATCGCTCACCAAGCTAGTTAAATCGCTCACAGCAAAATGAAAATCTGCTCAAAGAAGCTTCTAAATCGATCAAAGCTTACTATAAATTGCTCAATGCAATGATTTAATCGCTCAAGAGGTGAGCGATGTATCACTTTCTCGCTTAAAGCAGTGCCTGAATCTGGTCAAAACTCAACTCTTAATCACTTATCAGGTCTAATCCGATCAAAACTAAGATGATCTGCTCAAAGTTTAACCTGATCGAAAAGAAGAAAATCACTCAAGCTAAGCATATTAAACCGCTCACTGCATGCTCAAGATACAACTGCTCAACACTTTGTTTCAAAACTGCTTCAAATCTGCTTAACAGACTGCTTAAAACAGTTCACTGCATGAAATCAATCTGGTTACTGCATGAATAAAAATTGGTTAATACATGAATGAAATCTCGTTATAGCACATCAGTCAATACACAGCAGAAGATAAACTGACAAAAAGAATGCTAAATCGCTCAGGAGGTGGCTGATAAAGAAATAAATCGCACAAATATTACTTCTATCTGCTGGTCATTGATGTCTGTGTATGGTCTTGCTCACAGTCTACTCACTGTCCACTCATAGTACATAGCTTCTGATCTCAATCTGCACAGTCTTCTAAAACAGTCAGCTGGTCCAATCCGATCAAACCTGTTACTATCCGCTTGCTTGTTGATCGAATCTGGTCAAGTCATGCTCAAATACTTGGTCTTGATGATCTTATCCGGTCTAAACTTGCTGCCTCTAATTTTGAACATCCACAAATTAGATCGCTCAACATACATCCTGCAGACTCTAAATCGGTTTACTAACAAGTTTCAATAGCAAACAACAATCAAGATTAGATCAAAAGCAGTCCACAAACACAGATATTACAGAATTTTATACAAATTTTGGATCAAACTTTACCTTTTTATGAACTTTCACATGAACATAAAGAACATCAAAAATTTAAAAACTCTTCAATTCTCAAATATCGATGATCAAAATTCAAAATCAAAGAAATAACAATGAATCATTATGTAAAACGTACACAACAATCATCATTTTAACAATCAAATATCCAAGAAAGAAATATTTAAGAAAAATTCATGATGAACAGTTAAGAACATTCAAGAACAAAAAATCATGAATTTTCAGAAATTTCAGCAACTCTTGATGATTTCTTCAAACAAATTTCCTGCAAATCTGCTCTGATACCAATTGTGTGTCCCTACAATGATCAATCTTCATGAAACCTTCAAATCATCAATGGCAGATAAGATTTTTTTATTAAGAACATGTAAGAGAAGTAGAGAGAAAAAATCAATCTTCAAAGTGTGGTCAAACTCTCTATTACGAATTATGATTTACAATAAGCATCCTTCTAAGATTACAAGACTAACACCCTATTTATAGGGTCAAACAATAAAGTCCTAGTCAAAGTCAAACCTTACATACAAAGTCAAACACGATGTCTATTTTAATTATASACAATAGTAACTTTCAAGACGAATACAATTTTACACTGACTTTCAGTCCTAACAGAATGATGCAACAATGATCAGATTATTCAATATGCGAGAGAAATGAATGAAGATCTGTAAGAACGAGTTTACAGAATCTGAAATATATATATATATATATATATAAAATTATTGAATGTATATCAATCAAAGAAAAACAATATCAGAAAACAACATTTGAATACAAACGAGCGTATTATCACCGAAAATGATTTTCAATTTAAGAGACGTGATAATAACAGTTTCAAGAATAGTTGAAACAGGTATTGGAGTTATGTTCGTTGAGAAATTACACAAGTAAAATCTTAGGAAATACCTGTTCAGAGAATGTAGTTGTTTCCCCAAAAAAAAATTATTTTCCGAAAAACATTTATTGAACTTTCTAGAGACTCCTCCTAGAAAGTAGATTATAGAAATGCTTCGATTCAGCTAAATTTTTTTTTTAAAAATAAGAAAAACGTGTTTAGCACGGGTCCTGAACTGTGTTGTTCATAAGCCTTTTTTGGAATAGATTACAACTCCCCATGCATTGGTGTATCACTGAAATGATATTCTGACCAGCACAAAATTGACATACCTGCAAAACCAGATTAAGTAGATTTTGGTACCCAAATGAATTTGGGTCCTATTTTGTTAGTATTGGGTTGAGGTATGTTGTAACTTCCAAACCATCTATTCCTATTAGATATATTCTTTTTAGCACTTTGAGCAGGATGATCAGAAATAGAATATGACCCATACCAGTTATTGTGATCATACCTGTTCTTACCTTTCCAACTATTCTGATAGTTGTTATCTCCATGCCACCTGTTGAACTTTTTGTTATTGACAAAATCATTGGTTCTGCATGTTGAGCATATAATTCTTCTCTTGCTAAGATTGATCAGATCATTAGTGGATCTCACAGTGCAAGGAAGAACAGAGTAGTAACAACAGATGTATGAGATGAAACATAATCAACTTTATTAACCCAAATGCTTTTAGTTTTAGAAAATTTATTGGGTGATCTAATAACATACCCTTGATAATACTGATTAGAATAACGAGAATAGTTCTTAGAAACAGTAGATTTAGGGCTGCTTGAATAACTGTTCGATCTGGAACAATCATAGAAGCTAGTTTTACACTGTGATAGAGAACCAATTAAGCTTTGTGCACAACAAAAGTCTTTGACTTTCTGTAAAAGCTGGTCACTTTCAGCAGTAACTAAATCAAACTTAATTTTAAGTTTAGTTCTCATCTTCMGCTCAGTTTCAAGGTCTGTCTTCAGATCAGACAATTTTCTTGTAGTATCCAGGAGTTTACTTTCTAACTCCTTCTGAAGCATTTCAAACTTTCTCTTCTGATTTATTAACTCTCTTTTTTCTTCATCTGAGCTGCTCTTATCATTCTCCAAAGCGGTGTCAAGCCACCTTTTCTTATTAGCAAGCTCCTTAGCAATAGTTGTATACTTCTTTGAAGTATTTCTCTTTTCAAGAGCAAATTGCTTCTTCTCTTCATCTAAAGCTTTATGCTTTAGAGCAATGCTTTCAGATAATTTATGTATTTGGCTCTGACAGTCTTCTGAGATGTCTTTCTTCTCTTTATCATTCTTGGCCCGTTCCAAGATGATCAGCTGCTCAAAATCAGATATTTGCTTTAACAGCATTTTTGCATTTAGCTCGAGAGAGTTAATCTTATTTTCATAAGATTCACATTCAGCTCCAAATTTTCTTTCTAGTTCAATCACTCTCTTCTTCTCTTTCTCCAAAACTTTCCTTTCAACATTCAAATCATTTTCCGCTTCTAAAACCTTTTCTTTCTCTAAGTTCAGTAGCTTTCTTAGCTCAATCAAGTCACTTTCAGACTTATGAGATTTATCAGTTAAGTCACCAGTCTCAGTATGTTTTCTACCTGAAGAATTTCTTTCAGCTCTCAATTCACTCTGAACTTCTTGAAGTTTGTTGAAAAGATCTTTATTAGCTTTACTCCATATTTTCAATTCATTATCAAAATCTTTTCTAACATTATCCAAAGAATTTTCAAGTTTATTAATTTGATACTTGGAATCATTCTCAACTCTTTCCAATGCTCTTTTATGATCTTTTTGTAAATTTGCAATAAATTCCACATTAGAATGGTTCTCATAAAAAATGTTTTTGTATTTATCTTTATAGTCCATAATGCTCTTCTCCAATTAAGCAATCTGAGCTCTCATCTCTTTATTTTCCTTTACTAGAATATCTGCCATTAAGAAAATTAAGATTGATCAATCGGATCTAATGCGATGAAATCAATAAAAAGAAATCAACAACAGTTAAGCTGAAAAACACAAACAGAAAAGCACAAAACAAAAACAGATAAACGATGATCCAAAAATTAAAATCTAAAAAAAATTAAACCAATAAAAAATAAGCTCTAGAAGAAACAAGCCCAAAACAAAGAATTCAAATCCAGGTGAACAAGTGCGCGAAGAAGAGATGAATCCAGCTTAAACAATGTCCGGATAAGATGTACAAGTGTCTAAGATGTTCTAATTCACAACATGACGAGATAGCACCAAGAATTCAAATGCATTCAGCTTCCCTTTTCAAATCTTTTGACATGTGAGGCCGACACCCACTTCTATGAACACCATTTAGATTGCTGTCACAACTAAAGTTTGTGCTACTGCTGCATTCACCAAGGCTGCTCTTTGGAAATCAGAACTCTTGGAAATCAAATATTACTTGCAAGCTGAACTCTTGGAAATCAGTATCGGATTTGATGTTCCATGATTGATCACATCATAGAGCATCAAAAGCAATAAAGCTTGGATCCGATCAGAAGGTACTGACCAACTAATTAACAGTTATTGTAGCATTACCATCATTATTGCTAGAAGTACAGGCTCTCAAGTGAATTTCTTGCTTCTGCAATATTGAATAACTTTGTCCAAATCTGATTATGGTAGATTCTATTCTGATGATTCGTATATCATCTTGAAGACTACAGGCAAGGCAGGATGGGGAAAGATACTAGCCAGGATGAAGCTGGAACAGCAGCAAGAAAAAAAAAACTGTTGAGCTTGATGCAGTTCTTGGCAGTCCTGTCTCTTCTAGCAACAAATCAGACAAACTTGAACGATGAATGAGATGTCCTAAACAATATTTTCTTCAAACAATATGCAAAATGGCTACAAACTCTTGAAGTAAACAGCAGCGCAGAGCAGTAAATAGATTTATTTGAAGTGGGAATCTCCTCCACAGACTTTGCTTGTCTTGGCAAAACCAAACTCAACTTCAGTCAAAATTATTTGTGCTGAAATGCCAAATATAAGTCAAAGAAGATGAAATCTTCAAATTAACTTCAATGAAAAATCGATTTTGTTTCGATGTTTCATCCACTACAGGAAGCACAACATTTATTTCTGCTGTATAGTTGATAGGTGATGGTGTTTATCAGGTACAGTCAATTGGCAATCAGGCAGTTTTCAATATAGCAAACTACTTGAATATCCCTCCAAAAGATTTAGATTCAGATGACCCTACTTCACTTGCTGCGACTGATAGACATAGTGAGACAGAAAGTCAAAAATGGGAGTCGCACAGAATCTGATCATAGTGATGTCTGATTTGTGCTTCACCAGTCTTGAAATTTGGCTAAATTGTGTCCGGAGATTCCTAAATCGCTCAAGAATGAACCTAAATCGCTCAATGCATTGCCTAAATCGCTCACTACAAACTCTTAATCTCTCAACACAAAAAAAAAAACTAAATCGCTTACCACAAGATTTAAATCGCTCACCACAGAATTTAAATCGTTCACCACAAAATTTAAATCGCTCACCACAAAAGCTAAATCGCACACCACTAACTCTAAATCGCTCAGAGCACTGCCTACTTCGCTCAAAGTGTGAGCGATGACAAACTAACTCGCTCAATCTGTCTAAGTCGCTCAAGGTATGTATGAATACGGTTAACTCCACTCAAGAAATGTATTTGGAAGACGAAACCAAATACTTGAGCGATTTACAATTAACAGAAGATAAACTGTGAAAACTTGAAACCTGAGTTGTACGATTTGTGATTTAGGTCGAACTCTGATGTGCGAGGAAGATGAAATCGGTTACAGTGATAGTCTGTGCGATGAACCTATGCGATGAAGATATACCAGTCAAGCAATTTAACCTTAAGCCTTGTGCGATATTCTTGAATCTGTAAGAATCTATGTCCGATTTATCTCAAGAACATATGCGATTTAGATGACTGAACGATGAATATTTATGATTGTTGTGCAGTTGAATTCTAAACAGGCTGGGCTCAAAATATGGGCTCAAAGATAGAAAACAGTAATCAAAACTATCATGTAACTAAAACTAAACACAAAAACTACAAAGTTTTCACAAAAGTTCGGATCAAACAAAAAAATGAAAACAAGATGAATACAGAAAAATTTTAAAAAAATTTTAGACTCGTTGATTTCTCCTCTTGATTTCTTGCAAATCTGGCTCTGATACGAATTGTGTGTCCAATATTGATCAATCTTCATGTAAATTCTTCAAGAACAATGGCATATATGTATTTTCTATTAAGAACTTAGAAGGAGTAGTGTAATATTCGGGTTTCAAGTTTTGATTTAAGATTTTCTTTAACTTAGAAGGGGAGTAGTGTAATATTCGGGTTTCAACTTAGAAGGTGAGTGTATTAAAGCTTTGAGTACAAAGTTGTTTGCATACAATTCAGTAGTTATTAGAACTGGTTATTTATGGTTTATAGTTCATATTATGCGGATATTTCCTTAAACCATCCATGTGATGACCGGATTGATATCCGGACAGTTTCATCCGGATTATAAACTGCTCAAGTGTTGTCCGGAGTCCTCCCTAAACCGGTCAAGAGGTGACCGGATCTGGTCTAAACCGGTCAAGAGTTGGGCGATGTATTGACCGGATTGTTTTAAACCGGTCAAAGGTTGGGCAATGTATTGTTCGGATTAGTTTAAATCGGTTAAGTTGTGAGCGGGGTATTGTCCGGACTTGTAATCCGGACAAAGATATTGACTCAATTCTAAGTGTTAACCGGACAAAACTTATACAAGGTGTTATTCGGATTGTTGACCGGAGATTATATAACCCTTTTGATATTCCAAGTGTTTATCGGGATTCTATATCCGGATAAGGCTGATCGGACTTCAAATCCGGTTAATATGTTGAATCATTTTTGAGATATAATGGCGGTGTAACCGCGGGAGAGATGTAATGGCGGTGTAACCGCGGGAGAGATGTAATGGCAGTGTAACCGCGGGAGAGATGTAATGGCGGTGTAACCGCGAGAGACATAAATAAGTTTATGTGTCAGAACAGGTTTGATTCTGAACTGATTGTTTGGAAAGTATATTATTTGTTTGAAAATTATACACTCACTAGACCTTTTTGGTCTAACGCTCAGTTGTTGGACTAACCTGTTTTGCAGGTCATCATACCTCGCAAGATAAAGGTTAGGGAAAAGTTTAGAATGAATGACGTTTAGTTATTCAAAATGTATCTGTAAGAAAGTATTTTGTTAATCTGTATTTTGTAAACGATGTTATATTTTGTGTTATGAGTATGATGATGTGGATTATCGGTACATAGAATATGTGGGTTGTTACAGTTGGTATCAGAGCCTTAGTTTAAGGGATTTGGGTATTTGCGAAATACTTAGACTTAAACTAGAGGTGTGGAAAGTTATGATAATAGGTTTCGCTGCGTCTATGAATATGGGAATATGTTATAGCTGAACCTATGATGAGAAAGATAGATTATATGACTGATATAATCTGAGTTATGAATAGACATGCGGATAAATGTATTATTATATTGTGATTATGAGAATAATCATGTGTGTTTAAATGTGACAGAAAAATCCATATACTGAGAAACGGCAGATAATCTCAATCAATCAGAAAGGACCTCTACTGGTTATGGAAGAGGTTAGGGAAGAAGAAACGTAACACAAGGAGAGGACCCAAAAAATGTGATGACGATAGAAACGCGAAGTCGTAGTAGGGGTCAAGGAAGAGGTAGAGGTATTAGACAAGAACATGAACTATCGGCTCAAGAAAGTTCAATGTCTGGTCATGGAAGAGGAAGGGCAAGGGGTGGGCACAATGTTCCTGATCCCGGVTTTATTACCCAAGAAATGTTGGCAGCAGAATTGGGAAAGTTCCAAGAAAGTTTGGTGAGTTTGTTGGGGCGTACAACCCAAAATAATCCCGAAGTGGTAAGAAATCCTGATTATCAGGAGGAGGTCGGAGCTAGTACACCGGTCACTAATACATCTGTACCCCTTACTTCATCCTCAGTACAAAAAGGAGGAGATATCAAAATGTTTCTTGCTTGTAAACCTCCTAAGTTTTCTGGTGAGCGTGATCCTGTTAAAGCTATGTGTTGGCTTAAGGAGATAGAGTTGAGTCTGCAAATCAGTAAAAGTGCAGAAGAGGATAAAGTTATGTTTGTTGTGTCACGTCTGAGATCAAGTGCTTTATACTGGTGGGAAGTCCTGTCCAGTTCGGATCCGAACATTTTGAAAACCATGATTTAGGAAGAATTTGTGGTTAAGTTTAAAATGCAGTATTGTC
>NC_037538.1:19058168-19061261 GCF_001531365.2 Cynara cardunculus var. scolymus
GTGTCAGAACAGGTTTGATACTGAACTGATTGTTTGGAAAGTATATTGTTTGTTTGAGAATTATACACTCACTAGACCTTTTTGGTCTAACGCTCAGTTGTTGGACTAACCTGTTTTGCAGGTCATCATACCTCGCAAGATAAAGGCAAGGGAAAAGTTTAGAGTGAATGACATTTAGTTATTCAAAATGTATTTGTAAGAAATTATTTTGTTAATCTGTATTTTGTAAACGATGTTATATTTTGTGTTATGAGTATGATGATRTGGATTATCGGTACATAGAATATGTGAGTTGTTACAAGTAGAGAGAGAGAGAAAGTCAACTCATCAAATGTGGTCAAACTCTATATACGAATATTGATTTTTACAATATGCTTCCTACCAAGATTACAAGGAAATCACCCTTTATATAGGGTCAAACTACAAGACAGTCAAAGTCAAATATCTAATAAAAGTCAAACACGATGACTTTTATACAATTATTGACAATTTTATCTTTCAAGACGAATATAATTTTACACTAAATTTCATTCCTAACAGTACCAATAGGAGCAATAATAGGAGAATCCTCTTCTTCATTAGTGGGGTTGGGGCGGGTGATCCTTTCTGGCTTTCTAGATCTGCTTGTCATCTGTCGATTTCAAAATTTAATAAACATATTTTCACATTCCCAAATATAATAAAGTTTCCAAGTTCAGTTCTGTACCTGTAGATTCAAAATTACATTGGCCAGATGTAATTCGAAAATACCTTACACACTGATCTCTTAACTTATCATATTTATCCCAATGGTGCTAACTATGTCTAGACCCTTAATATGCAATAAAACTATTTAAGTCTAGGCATCAAGCATGTGAATACCTAAATCCCTTAAACTCAGGCTCTGTTACCATCTCTGTTACACCCCCACATACATACATTGTATATAACACATATTTCATATAAGTAGAGTACATGTTTTCCCCACATAGGTCCTTAATACACGAGTCTATAATGTAAATTACATAACTCAAAAATTCCAAAAGTACATGCTCTTGTATTCTAGTATTTATATTCCAAAACATGGCTAATCAAGATCTTCACATAGCTAAGCACATAAAGAAGTAATTCACATAATGCTCTTTCCTTTATTATCATTACCTGCACACATATATTTTGAAAATACAAAATGAGGGTTAGACATGAATGTCTAGTGAGGTTCCCTTTTTATGTAATGCAGGGTGAAGATCACCAAAACATTTATTTCAAATAATCCATTCCATGTATCAAAGACTTGAAAATCATATTCTGTTCCGGGCCATCGAGCCTCTGGTTCCAAACCATACTTGAAATATATTGCAATAAATAGAACCAGATCCCCTCTGGTCTCTCTACCAGAGCTTCTGGTTAATCGACCAGAGCCTCTGGTTGTACTAACTAGAGCTTCTGGCTCATATAATTTCTTATAATGTTCTTTAGTTAAGCTTCCAACCAATAAGATAGCCTTTTTCATAAAAAGAATAGTTATACAGAGTTCTTATTCCCAAAGCCTCTGGTTGTACTAACCAGAGCTTTTGGTTCAAAAGTTATGACCAATCAGAGCCTCTGGTTCAACGTGTGAGTCGACCAGAGCCCCTCTAGTATCTTAAAACTTCTTAAAATATGATTTTGACACAGAAACTCTTATCAATAGATACAGAGCCTCTGGTCCAATTAGTATGTTTAGTAAAACCAGAGCTCCTCCTCATAAAATTTACATTCTGTTCCCAAAACACTTTTGACCAAAATTAATGACCATCGGCCATATTTTCCCATAATCATATCATCAATACTACAATTTTCAATAAGATCAACATCTCTGAATCCTCAAATCACCAAGAAGAGAGAACTCCAATCTGTTGTAATCTTAATAGATATAATAGCAAGAGTTATACCATGCATACACACAACGACCATCCTTATTACATCCATAAATCCCCTGTTTATAGCAATAGTTATCCATCMCACACAACGACCATCCTTATTCCCTTTGAAATTTATATGAACTATTTCATCCAATGACAGGCTGTAGACCTTTCTGTCAGAGTGAACCTCGTTCATAGTTTTTAACCAAATCATAATCTCAAATAGGTTTATATTCATAAACCTTCCAAGTCGTAGAACAATCTGTTCTGTGGATGATTTCTCAAATCATCTATTCCTTTTAAAATCCTCAACACAGGATATCATATCCAAAATTGATTTTAAAGCATAGTTTCTGCTTTAATCTTTTCCAAATAGTTTCAAATTTCAGGAACACAAAACATTTCCTTTAAAACTGTTTTACCAAGTTCCTTTAAATCCTTAAATCATCAATACTCCACAGTTCTTATAAAAATCAAACAGTAGATAAAACTCGCAGTTATTAAATAGTAATAATCAGAATCTTTAAATCGCAATATTATTCAAGAATACTTTCCAAGAACACCTTCAAGAACACTTTTACCGCCTTTAAATTTCTTTCTTCAAAACACTTACTTTTTGTAAAAACAGGAAGCAGATAAGATTCTTATCTTATCTTCTTTCTTTTATATCTTTAAATGAGGCGGTGGTGGTTTTTTATCCAATATTAAAGTCTTCTGGGCGGTGAAAATAATAATTTAAAACCATTCATTTCTTAACCATGAAGTTTGGGTTTTAAATATTATATTCTATCATATGTATGCATAATATCAGATTCTATCTATATACATATAATTCATGCAAGTATTAGCATAATTATGCATGCTATCACATAATCCACATAATAAACACATAAGATTACCTTGACCTAGGCTTGCAGAAAACCCGGTTAGAACATACTCCCATGTAATGCGCACATGATTCAGACTCTCCCGCAAGACCTCCAATTATCATCGGAGAAGGATATCTTAGTCGTCTTCTTGTAATTGTTGAGCCCAAATCTCGAATACGTCAAGAGATAAAACTGTTACTCAAGAGCTAAGTGTATCATATACGGAGGCCATCCTATATTTCGAGGATCATCAAGAATTCTGCGCTTAAAGGTTAAGTGTAACACCCCAAATCCACACATTGCATATAACACATATTTCATATATAGAATACATGTTTTCC
>NC_037538.1:19064993-19067449 GCF_001531365.2 Cynara cardunculus var. scolymus
AGCTAATCTGTACGGTGCTTTTGCTACAGGCACTGCTCCAGGTATCAAATTAATTTCAAATTCAATAATTCGATCTGGAGGCAGCCCTGACAAGTCTTCTGGAAAGACTTCAGGATATTCACTGACAACCGGAATTAACTCTTGCTTACTCTTTTCCTTCTTAGCATCAATTATATAAGCTAAAAACCCTTGGCATTTCTTTTGGATACATTTTCTGGCTTTCATTACAGATAGTAAACTGGTATGATGATCCTGATGATCACCATGAATTACGACTATCCTTTTGTCAGGTAACATAATTCTAATCATCTTTTCATTGCAAATGATGCTAGCCTTATTTTCTGCCAACCAATCCATTCCTACTACCACATCAAATTCCTCCATAGTTATGGGAAACAACCGGATGGGTAGCTCACAACCCTCAATCATGATAGTGCATTTTTCAAATACGTAATTAACAAATACTTGACCGTTAGCAGTATCAACTACTAATTTATYRTCAAGTGGCACAGAATTCATACGAGCACATAAGGCAAATGATGGGGATACAAACGAGAAGTTTGCACCTGAGTCAAATAACACTTTAGCATGTAAGGAGTTCACGAATAATGTACCTGTTACTACTTCAGGTATAGTTTCTGCTTCCTGTTTGGTCATTTGAAAAGATCGACCCCGCGCCCCACCCGTTGCTCCTCTACCCAGACTTGGTCTTCCTCGGCCCGTTGATGTACTGCTTCCCATGGTTAATTGTGGAGCTTTCATTTGTGGACAGTTTGGTCTAAGATGATATGGAGAATTACAATTAAAACACCTTTTAATTGTTGGGCAACCATTCGATAAATGACCTGTTTCACCACATTTGTAACATTTCCTTAGCTCAACCCTGCATTCTCCCTGATGAAATTGATGACATCGGGGACAAGTCCTTTCATTGAATCTTCGTATGGGCTTATTCCCAAACTTTAAAGCTTTTGATCATTTGTATCCAGTTGATGGACCTTCCCATTTCCTCTTTTCCATCACTCTCCCTTCCTCCTGTCTATTCTTGTTTCTTTCTGTTACTTCTGCTGCATCAACAGTCGATGAAAATGTAGCCGAATTCATGGCTATAACAAATTCTCGAATTGATGGTTTCAATCCCCAAATATACCTTTCCACTTTTCTAGATTCTGAGGAAATATAATGTTCTGCAAACCTTGAATGTTTAATGAATTTCTCTGTATATTCCCTTACTGTCCTGTTTCCTTATTCCAATTTCAGAAAGTCTTCTTCCATTTGTCTAACAGNTAATCAATACACATACGCATAGTGCCATCTTTCTTTTTCACAAAMAGAATTGGAGCTSCHCATGGTGAAGTACTTGGTCTGATAAATCCTTTGTCTGACAAATCTTTTAATTGCATAACCAGTTCTTTTAATTCTGATGGAGCTAATCTGTACGGTGCCTTTGCTACAGGCGCTGCTCCAGGTATCAAATTAATCTCAAATTCAATAATTCGGTCTGGAGGCAGCCCTGATAAGTCTTCTGGAAAGACTTCAGGATATTCATTGATAATCGGAATTAACTCTTGCATACTCTTTTCCTTCTTAGCATAAAAAATGTAAGCTAAAAATCCTAGGCATTTCTTTTGAATACATTTTCTGGCTTTCATCACAGATAGTAAACTGGTATGATGATCCTGATTATCACCATGAATTACGATTGTCCTTTTATCAGGCAATATAATTCTAATCATCTTTTCATTGCAAACGATGCTAGCCTTATTTTCTGCCAACCAATCCATTCCTACTACCACATCAAATTCTTTCATAGGCATGAGAAATAACCGGATGGGTAGCTCACAACCCTCAATCATGATAGTGCAGTTTTCAAATACGTAATTAGCAAATACTTGACCGTTAGCAGTATCAACTACTAATTTATTGTCAAGTGGCACATAATTCATACGAGCACATAAGGCAAATGATGGGGATACAAACGAGAAGTTTGCACCCGAGTCAAATAACACTTTAGCATGTAAGAAGTTCACGAAGAATGTACTTGTTACTACATCAGGTGTAGTTTATGCTTCCTGTTTGGTCATTTGAAAAGATCGACCCGCCGCCCTATTCGTTGCTCCTCTGCCCAGATTTGGTCTTCCTCGGCCCATTGATGTATTGCTCCCCATGGTTAACTATGGAGCTTTCATTTGTGGACAATTTGGTCTGAGGTGATCTGGAGGATTACAATTAAAACACCTTTTAATTGTTGGGCAACCATTCGATAAATGACCTGTTTCACCACGTTTATAACATTTCCTTAGCTCAATCCTGCATTCTCCCTGATGAATTTGATGACATCGGGGACAAGTCCTTTTATTGAATCTTCGTATGGGCTTGTTCCCAAACTTTACAGCTTTTTGTCCTTTGTATCCAGTTGATGGACCTTTCCATTTTCTATTTTCTATCACTTTCCC
>NC_037538.1:19068105-19069919 GCF_001531365.2 Cynara cardunculus var. scolymus
CCATCTGTAGATAACAAAGTTAAACACATTTCTCACATTCCCAAATATAATAAAGTGTCCAAGTTTAGTTATGTACCTGTAGATTCAAAATTACATTGGCCAAATGTAATCCGAAAATACCTTACACACTGACCTCTTAACTTATTATATTTATTCCAAAGGTGCTAACTATGTCTGTGACCCTAATATGCAATGAAAATAGTTTAAGTCTAGGTATCATCATGCAATTGATCACCTAAATCCCTTAAACTCAAGCTCTGATACCAACTCTGTAACACCCCAAATCCACACATTGCATATAACACATATTTCATATATAGAATACATGTTTTCCCCACATAAGTCCTCGATACAAGAGTCTATAATATAAAATACACARCTCAAAAATTTCAAAGCACAAACTCTTGCATCCTATCATCTATGCTTCCAAATACGGCTAAGCACATAGGAAAGTAATTCACATTATACTCTTTCCCTTATCATTACATGCACACATAATTTTGGAAACACAAAAATGAGGGTTAGACATGAATGTCTAGTGAGACTCCCTTCTATGTAATGCAGGGTGAAGATCACCAAAACATTTACTTTAAATCAAACATCTTATGAAGCAAAACTGAAAACATACTGCTTTAGTCCGTCGGGCCTCTGGTCTCAAATAACACTTAGAAAATATTTTAAACATTCTTGATCAGAGCCCCTCTGGTCTCTCTTACAGAGCTTTTGGTTCCTCGACCAGAGCCTCTTCACAACCAAAGCCGCTGGTTGAACCAACCAGACTTAGAAAATATTTCGAAACAGGACCAGAGCCCCTCTGGTCTCTCTACCAGAGTTTCTGCTCTTCATGACCAGAGCCTCTGGTTGAACTAACCAAAACTTCTGGTTCAAAAGACATACCCAACCAGAGCCCCTCTAGTTCAACACATAACCAGAGCTTACTTCACTAATACAAATTCTCAATCAATAAGATAACCTTTTTCATAAAACGAGTAATTTATAAAAACTTCATGTTTGACGAGAGCCTCTGGTTGAAAATACATGTCCAACCAGAGCCCCTCTGGTTGAAAATACATGTCCAACCAGAGCCCCTCTGTTTCAATGTGTAAGTCAACCAGAGCTCCTCTGGTCTGTTTTTCATAAAAAGATTCTAAGTGTAAAATTCTTTTCAAAAGATACAAAACCTTTAATCCAAATAAAACCTTTAGTAAAAACTTGCTCATCCTTTYAATCAAAAACCAGAATCCTCWTGGTCCAATGATGAGAACCAACCAGAGCTCCTCTGGTTCCTTACAARGAACAACCAGAGCCTCTCTGATTCCTCATGAAAATAACCATTCTGTTTCAAAACACTTTTAACAAATACCAATGACCATAGGCCAAGTTTTCCCCTTCTCAATAGCATCAATACCATTATTTCTAATAAGAACAATATTTTTGAGTTCTTAAATCACAAAGAAGCAAGGACGCAAATCTATTGTAGTCTTAAAAGACATACTAGCAAGAACTATAATATTCACATACAATAGCCACCCTTATATCCAAAGGTACACCTCTCCTTGATATGCCACCCTTATCCCAAAAGACACMKCTCCTTGATATGCCACCCTTATCCCAAAAGACACCTCTCCTTGATATGCCACCCTTATTTCTTCTTCAAAATCTATGAACTAGTTTGGATGAAGGACCTCAGTCACAACCATCTTATCGAATCCTCATTCATAGTTTTATCCATAAAAACCTTTTCAAACTCAGGAACAATCTTGTCTTTCAAAGATTTTCCAAAACATTAAGTTTCCTTTAAATCTTCAAAACAT
>NC_037538.1:19071275-19072694 GCF_001531365.2 Cynara cardunculus var. scolymus
CGAGTCTTTTCCTTAGAAAGTTCGGCTTTTTCTTCAGTTAGAAGGTCAGTCTCTCTTTTGTAGAAACTTGCTTCTTTTTCCGCTTTTATTCTTTCAGATTTTTCAAAATTTAATTTCTCTTTTAATTTAAAGAAATCCTCTTGAAAGTTTTATCACCCTTAACTCTAGCTCAGATGGAGCATAGTTGGTTTCATTGGAAGTAGACTCATATACCTGATCATCAGAGTTGGAGGCCGATTATGTATTGGACGTGGCCATCAGACAGATGAGTGCTTTATCCTCTTCATCGGATGAAGAATCGGACACGCAGTTTCTTTCTCAGCCATCAGGCTTCGCTCTTTAGGATTATACTTGTATTTATTCTTGTAATAGTCAGCATCTTTTACCAGTCGTCCTCTGCATTCTTTAGAAAAATGACCGAGTTTTCCGCACCTGAAGCAGCGAAGGTCATTTTTCCTTCCATCCTTGTCCTCTTTCCTCTCGTCTCTTCTTTCTTCTCTCTCTTTTCTTCCATCTCTTTTTTCTTCCTTCTGATGAAATTTAGATGGTTTCCTTTCATAGTATGGCTGGTACCTTTCCCTCTTGAATTCTTTTCGTTCATAGGGTTTCCTGATGAACTTTTTCTGGAACTGCTTTGTAATCAAGGCCAGAGATTTGGCAAAGGCTTTAATATCTTCATCTGATTCAGAAGTTTCGTCTTCAGATTTTGATTTTACCACCAGTGCTTTCTTTCCTTTCTTCTTATGATCTCTGGTGGAGGTCCTTGAAACGTCCTTCTCTTCAGCTGCAAGAGCCAAGGGTCCACCGATGGACACCTTTTTTCTTCATGATATCGTTCTCTTGTGCAGCAAGCGTTCCGTATACGTCATGGTGTGACCAACCGTCTAAGTCCTGATTTGCTTGAAGGGAAATCGACAACTGTGTCCATTCATCGTCGAGACTTTTAAGGAATAAAACATTATTTTCTTCCTTTGTTCTGGAGATATCGTTTCGACGACATTGATTAATCAATGTGTTGAAACGATCGTATGTCTTCTGAATCGGTTCATCAGGAAGAGCCTTGAAGTTGGTGTATTCATTCAGACATTGGGCTCTACGGTTCTTCTTTGTTTCTTCCCCTCTTTCCAATTGGCTTGCCAGCTCATCCCATAATTCCTTTGTTGTGGAACATGCATCCTGGGATTGAAAAACATTGGGAATGGCCATTATGATTAATCGCTTAGCCTTCTTGTCAGTTTACACACGCTCAATATCGTCTTCATCCTAGTTTTTCTCATCCTTGGGCATGTAGTATGTAGGAATTTCTGCTGTGGTATTTGTTCCTGGGACTCTTGGGACAAGAGTCTGTGGAACGTAAGGACCCTCCATTACAGATCGCAGGAGGTTCCTGTCCATTCCTTTTAAGAAGTTTACCATCCT
>NC_037538.1:19073139-19074721 GCF_001531365.2 Cynara cardunculus var. scolymus
GATGAAGATGCTCTTTCCATCGCATCTCTGGTTGTTCATCGACCCTCTGGTTGTTCTCCAGACTTGGTCAATTCTGCCTTAACGTCTTTATCGGTCTTCTGGTTCGTCATCAATTATTGTTCTTCATTACTTTTTCTTCATCACTTATTGTTCTTCATTACTGTTACACTTATGAATTATGGGGTCTAACACTGTTGATCCCAGATCTCTCAATAACACTTATAATCTAGTTATGAATAACCAAATTATAGTGATTTTACGAAGAAAGTTAAGAARACTCAAAAGTAAAATATGAATATTCAAGAACAGTTTGAGCTTCAAAGGTTTTACTTTATAAATAATAAAACGAAAAAAACACAAAGTAAAAACTTCTCATGTATGTGCACTTTTTACAATAGACCTAGTCGTCTATTTATACTAATTAGCTCATGCTAAGATAACTAACTATTGCTATTTTCTAGCAAATACTCTAGCTAATGAATAATGTTTATCTTTCACATGGATAATCACTATTTACAAGATAAACTATAATACTATAATTTCAGCTGTTGATTCGTCATCTCCAGCTGTCATTATTGACGTGCGCTTTCATCCTTATCTTCAAGTCTTCAATGCATGCTTGGTTGAATACTTAGAAAATCTTCTAAGTGTTAGTCTGTCTATTGCATCAATGAATACACTTTCCATCGCATCATCCATCAATCCACTGGTTGCACTTGGTCCATCGGTTCGATGGTTGGTCTTTCCATCGATGCTCTGGTTAGTCTTTCCATCGATCCAGACTTGGTCTTTTCTGCCTTGGTATCTTCATCGGTCTTCTGGTTCTTCATCACTTATTGTTTTTCATTACTTTTTACATTTTGCATTATGAGATCTAACAATCTCCCCCTAAATAATGAAATAACAAAATCTAATCTAATCACATATGAAGAACADACACTAATCTAGAAGAAACATCAAATTCCAAATTTTCATTGGATGATGAATTCTGTACAAGACTGGAAGCAAATATACATCAAGGAAAAAATAAACAAAAAATCCATCTCATCAAGGATTACCCGAGTATATATCCCTGAAACGTAAGAGTAATCTTCTGTAGTTTATGACAGTTGAGATCTCTTGAATGAGATGGTTTCCCACTTCCCTCGGCACGTGGCTTCTGCCTAGTCTGTCTCTAATATTTTTCTGAAACCATTCAAGTGATTCAGTTGAGTACTTGAAGACTTTAGACATTCTAAAGAACTTTTTCACCCCAAACTCATTCTTGTAAACAAGTTCGAGTTCAGGTTAAGACAAGACAGAGGCAAAGCATATCTCCTGCAGGCCCTGGAATTCTTCGTTTGGTGGAGCGCAGGATAGCCTCTCAATGCCCAACCTTAGCGCAATCTCGAAGTCTGTTTTGGCTCTTAACCTTACCAGGGACTCCATTGTCTTTACTATCACTCGATTTGCCATTCCAAACCTTATGTCGTGATCCTGCCTCTGAGCTGTGTAGGCGTATAATTCGATTAAGTCGTACGGGTTGAGATTAATGAGATCATTTTCGTTGAACACGCTAATGATCCCATGGGCTCTCTCCACG
>NC_037538.1:19077193-19079023 GCF_001531365.2 Cynara cardunculus var. scolymus
ATCATCATCTTCATCATCCGATGAAGATGATGTTTGTGCTCCCTCATTTGGAGGGGGACGGCTCTAAGTGCTCCGGGGTAGCTGCCCTCGGTTCTTGGGACAGCAGAGAGCGTTCATAGGCGCGGCGTATCTCACTTATCGATGGAATGACAGTGAGCATAGCCCTTGATAGTGGTCTGTTGATGCGATATCCTTCCTTGGAAAGAGTTGGGCGATGTCCGTGCATCTTGTAGACCGGTGTGTATGGCTCTATTGTGGGCAGAGCATTTTTCCTCATCGCATCCCCAATTATGAGAGCAAGGAAGCGGGGGAAGAGAACAGCAGACAGTGGCTTTCCAGCGGCTTGAAGTTTACACTTCTTCAGCACGGCCGTGTGGATCTCGGTGTAGATGAGGATGGCGTAATCGATGTTGAGGTTGAAGTAGAGGCCATACATGATCGTCATGATGTTCAAATTCCCTTGGCCGAGGGAGCCTAACTTGCATGTCAGGGACCAGTTCAGGATTGAAAAGAACAAATTCCACATTGGTGGGAGGAATTGTCTTTTGAAATCCGAGATGTTTCGTATCTCCTTATTGTAGCCTAACATCCTTACGAACCTCAGAATGTCCTTGGAAGTTGGTAGCTCGTCATATTGTTCAATTTCGAGCTCTYGTCTCGTTGGAATGCACAACACCTTGGAAATTTTTGCTCGTGAAATTTTGACCGCGCAAATCATATCGTTTGGTGCGTTGATATCTCCCATTATACCGTGACTGGCATCGTCAAATTTGCAGTTTTGCCAGTACTGTTGTACGTTTTTTAGTGGAACCTTTGGGTTTACCAGTGTGAGAGCAGGTAGTAGAATGTAGTTTTTGAAGAATTCAATCATTATCCCGTACCTGTCATCATAGAGGGTGTTTCGGAGCTCGATCATGTGATTATTGGGTTTCATGGGGAGAAAGACGATAGCCCGACTGTCTGCTCCCGTAGATTGAATGCGGCTATCGTTGTTGTCGGATTCGTGGGAAGCGGAGGATGCCATTGTTATGGAAGTTTGCAGGGTTTTTTTTTGTTCATCAAAAGCTGTTTACAGGTTTTGGAGGCGTAAAGATGGTAATGGTGGGGAAGATGGGTATTTATAGGGTAATTTGGTGGGGTGGGGGGATAGTGGTAAGGGAAACGTTTCTTTGATTATTATAATATAATAATCATGAGAAAAGTGGCGGTTTGGGTTTTGGGTGATGGGATTGGAGGAACGTGAGCCGTCGTGTTAGTACGTGCCATAAATGAATGTGGACACGTGTCAAGCTGGGGTTTGGGAGGGAAAAAGGATGAAACGAAAAAAGGGTACAACCTGTTTTGTGTCAGGCACGTGGTTTGAGTGACGTCATAAAGGATTTGAAATGAAGATACATTCCAAATAATAGCTTGGTGAAGACGTTTCCCCAAAAAAAAAATTTAAAATCTCATCTAATTGTGAGATTAATACTAATTACGAAGTTTTGGTCTTCTAAAAACCCTTGTTGTATAGTTTTTAGTCACAAAAGCTGCAATTTTGTATAATCTTAAAAATGGTTTTCAGTTAAGATGACTTTTATTTTAAAAGGTATTTTCATGGAACCAGAGGAGCTCTGGTTATGCATGACAAAATGGGTGGGGAACTAGAGGAGCTCTGGTTGTAATGTCGATGAAGACAAGTAGAAATGTTGGATTTGCTTGATGTAGAGACTTTGGTTGACAAACTAGAGACTCTGGTGTAATGTAGCAAGCCATGTTATAAAACCAGAGGAGGTCTGGTATTATAATTATATGTAGCATTTTATGGGACCAGAGGCTCTGGATAGTAAA
>NC_037538.1:19084089-19085477 GCF_001531365.2 Cynara cardunculus var. scolymus
GGTTTCAACAGTGTTGAATTCGATGAATTCTCAATTTCACTTGATTGATTCATCGGTTCATTGGTTGATGGTTCCTCATTTGGATTTTCTTTTTCATCAACTGTACATGCTAATGAAGTAGGTTTGACAGGCAGAGATTCTGATTTTTCAATAGGGTTTGTAACAATCTCTGGTTTTGAAATGTCATTAGAACAAGTACTTTGCTCATAAACCACATTTTCAAAATTCTGTCTTGAAACGACAGTTTTTTCCATCTACTTTAACTCTCTTGAAATTAGCTTTTGGTTTTGGAGAGAAGTCGGGTTTTTGAATGCATCCAAGTTTAAAAGTGGATTCAAGGGTGGATTTCCTTGGTTCCATGAAAGAATCTAATTCATTGAATCCAATTCCTTGAGTATCCTTTTGTCCATTAAGTTTTTCAAAAACTTCTTGTGCAACTTTATACTTTTTCATCAGAAGTTCATTGGTTTGAAGCCTCTGATGAAGAACTTCACGCTCCTTTTGAAAGAAATCTTTAAGAGCAACTGAATTYAATCTTTCTGCCTCAGATTCCTTTAGGGCCATAGTTTTCTTTCTAGGTCCTTAGTTATACGCTTGTTCAACTCCAGAAGTTTATCTTCTTCTGATTTCCTRAGGGCGCTTATGCGAGTCTTCTCTTTCGCTAAGTCATCTTTTTCTGCGGTTAGAAGATCGGTTTCTCTTTTGTAGAAACTTGCTTATTTTTCCACTTTTATTCTTTCAGATTTTTCAAAACATAATTTTTCTTTTAGCTTTAAGAAATCTTCTGAAAGTTGGATTACCTTTAACTCTAGTTCTRATGGAMCAGAGTTGGTTTCATGTGGGTAAGACTCACATACCTGATCGTCAGAGTTGGAGGAGGATTCTACATTGGACGTGGCCATCAGACAGATGAGTGCCTTATCTTCATCATCTAATGAAGAATCGGACACCCAGTTTTCTTTTTCGGCCATCAAGCTTCGCTCTCGTGAGTTATACTTGTATTTGTTCTTGTAGTAATCAGCGTCCTTGATCAAGCGTCCTTTGCATTCCTTGGAAAAATGACCAAGCTTTCCGCATCTGAAGCATCGAAGGTCATTTTTYYTTCCTTCCTTGTCCTCTCTTCTTTCCTCTCTTCGTTCTTCTCTTCGTTCTTCTCTTCTCTCTTCTCTTCTCTCTTCTCGTCTATCGTCCCTTTCTTCTCTTTCACCTCTTCTTTCGTTCCTCTGATAGAATTTAGATGGCTTTCTATCATAGGAAGACTRRAACTTTTCCCTTCTGAACTCTTTTTGCTCGTAGGGTTTTCTAATGAATTTCTTTTGAAATTGTCTTGTAATCAAGGCCAATGATTTGGCGAACGCTTTAATCTCATCATCTGAATCAGAAGTTTC
>NC_037538.1:19085819-19096607 GCF_001531365.2 Cynara cardunculus var. scolymus
AGTTGACTAGCCAATTCATCCCATAGTTCTTTTGTAGTGGAGCATGTATCAAGGGATTGAAAGATTTCATTGGGCAGGGCCATTATTATCAGTCTCTTGGCTTTTCTGTCGGTCTCGAATTTTTCTTTATCATCGTCGTCCCAATTTCTTTCCTCTTTCATCATGTAGTAAGCTGGAATTTTAGCCGTGGTACTTGTTGCTGGAACTCTTGGAACAAGAGTTTGAGGGAKGTAAGGACCCTCCTGTATGGATCGCAGGAGATTCCTGTCCATCCCCTCCAGAAAATTTACCATTCTTATCTTCCATTGAGGATACTCCTCACGTTGAAGAGTTGGCGGCTTTGTGAGAGAACCAACGTTGTAGGCAGAATTCCAGTTGGCCATTGAAAAGATTTGGAGAAGAAAAGAAAATTTTAAAGAGAGAGAAGATTAAAATTTTGAGAGTTTTAAATGATCGTTTGATTGGATAATCAATCAATAGGCTCTGATGCCAATTGTTGATCACAGATCTCTCAATAACACTTATAATCTAGTTATGAATAACCAARHTATAGTGATTTTACGAAGAAAGTTAAGAAGACTCAAAAGTAAAATATGAATATTCAAGAACAATTTGAGCTTCAAAGGTTTTACTTTATAAATAATAAAACATAAAACACAAAGTAAAAACTTCTCATGTATGCGCACTTTTTACAATAGACCTAGTTGTCTATTTATACTAATTAGCTAATGCTAAGATAACTAACTATTGCTACTTTCTAGAAAATATTCTAGCTAATGAATAATGTTTATCTTTCACATGGATAATCACTATATACAAGATAAACTATTATTCCAGCTGTTGATTCGTCATCTCTAACTGTCATTATTGACGTGGCGCTTTCATCCTTATCTTCAAGTCTTCAATGCATGCTTGGATGAATACTTAGAAAATCTTCTAAGTGTTAGTCTGTCCATTGTATCGATGAATATACTTTCCATCACATCATCCATCGATCCGCTGGTTGCACTTGGTCCATCGGTTCGATGGTTGGTCTTTCCATCGATGCTCTGGTTAGTCTTTCCATCGATCCAGACTTGGTCTTTTCTGCCTTGGTATCTTCATCGGTCTTCTGGTTCTTCATCACTTATTGTTTTTCATTACTTTTTACATTTTGCATTATGGGATCTAACAAACACCCACATATCTAATGCATACTCATTTATGCATATAATTTCACATACTAGCATGATCAAATATAACAAATTATCATGCTGTCACATAAACATTTTGTAACAAATAATCACGTATTTATTACCTTGGGTGATAACCAAGATCCAGTTATCACAAAAGACACAAACAATTCAGAGATACTAAAACTCTAAACATAGATTATAACTTTTAAAGCATGTTATAGAACCCAAAATATTACATTCTAACAACTATTTATGAGTTTAGAATATTATACATCTACAAATGAGTTTACAAACTCCAAAAGTCAAACGCTCGATCTCAAGTCTCGTCTCTGCCAGTATCACTTGAAACCTGCCATGTCAGAAAACAAGAACACGACTGAGCACGGGGCTTAGTGAACAGATTATGATATAAATTTGAAATAATAATATGTAACATCGATAATAAAGCGGAAGACTTACAATTCAATTATATTGAATTCATAGAAAATAAAGACGTTTCTAAACAAAATCTGTCAATTCCTACAATGTTCGTGGGGTGGCCAAACCACACGAACTATCAGGCTAGGTGCGGGCACACACCTCAAGTCCCTCGTGAATTTAATCATGGTCACATGGTAGGTAATCCTAGGATCGATCTATCCGTCCTAGAGCAAATAAAATCGTCCTAGACCACAAGTTGGGTTCATGTAAACCACTATTGGGCCTAACCCTGACCAAGTTCACCTTCAACACACCATGACTACAAAGTCGCCATATAAGTCATCTCAACTAATGTGCTCATCAATGGGTGACGTTGAAAACCAATAAAACTAAACATGTGCCACTACCCGGATGAATTTTATAAAATGACAAGTTTCAATATATTTCATAGAACTCAAAACTATTTCAAATATGAGAATTAATTGACTAAACTCAAGTGTTAAAAATAAAGGTTCAACGATTTATACATATAAGTACATATTTTGTTGACCACTTTTAAGTGATCAATCACCAGATGGTAAATCACCGTTACGAAGGGTCAACTACAACAACTAGTTGCCCAAGAGTCAAAGAAAGTGAAATCTGTACCTTAGGCAAAATAGAGAATTAAAACACGATCAAACAGGATTTGCAGTAAAGTTCGACTTGCTCGTGTGCCTATTGAATGTGCAATTTAATTATTACTTAAACGACGTAAAACCATATCCTAATTCAATTAACAAGTTACTTAGGTCCTACATGTTTATAAACAACTTAAACTTCAAACAACACAGCCGGATTTGCATTAAGAACTCAAACACAAAAATTAGCTATATATATAGTTTCGTTCCCGACTTTTCACAACTTCTATCCCTCTTTTTCGAGAACATTTTTAACCCACTTAGAGGTCAATACAGAAGATACTATCTAAATGAAAGTTGTAGTATGGTATATTATAAATCTACTAGTGATTATCCATCTATCTTATACGATTTTTTCAAAACAGCAGAGTAATTCCGAATATAGTGCTAACAGCCCCGAAAACACACAGTTTCGAGCCACTTAGATTCATAACTGGATTTTTGACTCTTCATGAAAGTTGTAGTATACAGTAAGGATTTCCAATTGAAAAATACGAGCTTATTCCGAGTTATGGTTTGTGAGTTATACACTGTCAAAGTACGGGAGTTGCACTGTCGGTAAAATCTGATTTCACAATTTCCCAACTAACTTTTATGATCCAAATTCCATGATTTGCTACATTTGAATCCTATAAATATACCTTTACATATAAAACACTAAAACAAAGCTCAATAGTCATTATTCTAAGCTTAATATTGCAATTTTATTATCTTAGGCATTTAATTGAACAATTGGTATGCGGTTAAATATATACCCACAATCTAACCATATTGAAAATATAATCCACCCCTTTAATTTCTACATCAATTTGAGCTAATATACATATTCTAAAACATGTATAATAACAATATTTCACTAATACCATTTCTTAATCTAAACATACACAATTATACATCAATCTCGAAAATCCTAAAATAAACACCCTAATAAAAACAGATGAAATTTATACCTATAGAAAGGGTTCTGAGTGGATTCCGAATTCATGATCGTTACTTCAGTTCCTTCAATGATTTGAAGAAATTTCAGAGAGAAAACGATAGTTTAGATAGAGAAAAATGAGGCGGTGAAATCACGAGAAACAAGAACAAAGACAGGGACGATGCATTTGTAATTTACTCTAATATTATATATATATATATATATATATATATATAATTATAAAAAGTTTAGTAATTTAATGGTTTTAACCCCTTAACAAGTACTTATCGTTATTATAACTATGGTACAATTAGGGTAAGCTAACGAAAATGTTTTTAAAACTCGAGTCTTACAATCCTCCTCCCCTTAAAAGGAGATTTCATCCCCCAAATCAAATTTAGAGATAGAGAACGTACATCAGTTTAAGAATTATGGGTACTCCCTTGGCATATGATCTTTGGTTTCCCATATTGCCTCAAATTCTGAGTGAGCTTCCAAAGAACTTTTACAAAAGGGATCACTCTCTTTTTTGTACCTCTCTCATCGCAATCAAGAATTGCCTCAGGCTTCTCATGATAAGATAGATTAGGATCTATGTGCTCTAAATAATATTCAATGATGTGTAAGGGATGATAGTTGTACCCTCGAAACGAAGAGACATGAAACATATTATGTATGTGGGACAATTATGGCGGTAGAGCTAATCTATAGGCCATAATTCCAACCATTTCAAGAATTTCAAAAGGACCAATATATCTCGGACTGAGCTTCCCTTGAGACCGAAACGTCTAATACCACGAGTGGGGGAACCTTCAAGAAGAGTTTATCACCTGATTGGAACTCGATAGGTCGTCGTCGTTTGTCGTCGTAGCTCTTGTGACGAGCCTGAGCCTCTTTCATCATTTGACGCACAATTTCGACCTTCTCGGTAGTRACTTGTACTAATTCTGGACCTTCAAGAACATGTTCTCCAACTTCATTCGAACAAGTCGGTGTTCGAAATTTTCGGCATAAAGTGCTTCATACGCGGCCATGCCGATACTGGACTGCCACCTATTATTATAGAAGAACTCGATTAGGTACAAGTTGTTATCCCAACATCCATGCCATTCCAATGCACATGCTCAGAGCATGTCCTCCAGTGTTTGAATTGTACGTCCAGATTGCCCATCAGTTTGCGGATGAAAGGCCATAATAAAATTCAAATGTGTGCCCCACGCTTTATATAAACCTTCCCAAAATTAAGATGTAAAACGTGGGTATTGATAGGAGGTAATCGATATAGGTGTGCCATGAAGACACACAATCTCATGTTGGAAAATTTATGTCAGCTTATCAATTAACCAAGTTTGTCGAACAAGAAGAAAATGTGTCGATTTCGTCAGTCGGTCAATTACTACCCAATCCATAGTTATTTGCTCTCATTTCCATACCAGAATATTCAGTGATTGGAGAACACCACTCGGACGTTGATGTTCAATTTTAACTTGTTGACAAGTGAGCCAAAACGAACATGGGAGCAGATAACTACTAAAAGCATAAAAGTAGTAAGCCCACCCCAAGATGAATGCTCTCTTATTCATCTATAGACGTCGTAGAGAATTGAAAATTCTAATTTTTCATTTTAGCAGCAACAGATTTGTTCACCAAATTGGCGTAAGCAGTGTCACTACGAGAAAATACACTTGATCGAGCCAGAATTCGCATTTGGAAACTTTTGCGTACAACTTTTTAATTCGATGAGTCTCTAAAACAACTTGAAGATGCTGATCATGTTGTTTTCTTGACTTCGAGTAGATCAAGATGTCATCATTGAACACGATAAAAAATTCCTTGAGATAATCTTTGAAAACCCGATTAATAAGATCCATAAAGACCACTGTTGCATTAGTTAGCCCGAAAGGCATTATTAGGAATCTGTAGTTCCCATAGAGAGTTCTAAATGTGGTTTTTGGAATATCACAATCTTGGATATGAAGTTGATGGTACCCGGACCGAAGATCAATTTTGGAAAAGTACCATACCCTATTCTCGACAGATAAAACAAGAGCCGATCATCTTAATGCACGGACCAAGTCATGTCAAGGATTGCACCGATCACAGATATGAGAAAGGATAGCAACATTTTGACTCCCACAATTAGACAAAATAGAAGTTGTGGCGTGAATTGACTTGAGTTTTTATGTGTGTCAATGCTTGACTTTGCTTTCACTAAACGAAGGTTGCTTTGGAAAGATTCAGATCCATGTTTCTAATTGTCAATGCATGAGACTAACCATTGTTGTACCGATCAATATTCTTTGTTGTGTCGGCCACTTCAGTAACGGTTTTGAAAGGATGATTCAAAAGACGATCTTTATACTTCGAGTTCAGAGTCCATTTAAACCTGTTAGCTTGTTGGACTTGAGTGCCTGTGGTATTTTCTGCAAAACGAGAAAATTTAAGAAAACGTGCCATGTAGTCGACAAATGTTTCTTCCTCGCGTTGCTGGATAGTAGCATACTCTTGCACATAGGCGTCACGATCAGCTGAAGGAAAATACTACTTGAAGAAAAACTCTTTGAAATTATCCCAAGACAAGTCTCTAACATATGGGTCTGTTTGAACACAGATTTCCACCAATTATTGGCTTCTTTCTCGAATATATATGTAGCCAAGCAGACCCTGTATCGATCTGGGATATCTAAGACATTGAAAATCTTCTTGATGTGTCAAATCCAGGGTTCGACATCCACGGAATCTATGGCAATTGAGAAGAACTACAGTTTTGGTTTGTTAAACCTTTCAAGCCATATATATATATATATATATATATATATATATATATATATCCCCAGTTGGGTTACCAAAACTAGATCCAGGATTTCCAAGATTTCCAGTATTTGTTGGAGGATCAAGATTTGGGTTCGAAGGAAGATTATGTGCTACTTGTTGCATAGCCTGGATGGCCTTCTGGAGATATGTAGGCATTATACTTGACATGTTCTATTAGACCAGATCAGCAATATTGGGCTCACTTCCACCCCCATTGGATTGGGGTTGGGGTTTGGGTAACAACGACTACGTTTCGACATTCTAAAATTGAACAACATAAATATAAGAATTCAGTTGTGGATTGAGATTGGTAAATAGAATTAAATTCTATTCTACCCATTCTTATGTTTACCCATTCTCGTAAGTCAAGCCTACTTAATCTACAAGTCAAAATCTATGCTCTGATACCACATTTGTAACATCCCCCGTCCACGTGGTCCAGAATAGACGGTGTCATTAACAAGACTTAAATGAAAGACACAAACAATTAAGAAGCTACTAAAAATCTAAACATAGATTATAACTTTTGAAGCATGCTTTACAACCAAAAGGAGAGAATGGTTGAGAAAGGTGGGAGTGGGAGTTCATCAGTGGCAATGCTGATATTCACACCTTTAGTAATTTGGGTCACTGAGGCAGTTGGGAGAGGAGCCACATGTATGACAATGTCTAAGAAGGTCACTGAAGATCGAGGTGGGGGTAGAAGAGAAAGTGCCTCGGGGATAAGGCTTGTTTCAATGACTGATACCTGTTGGGAGGTAACAACCAGCGATTTGGTTAGCCCTTTTTTGGCTTTCTTAGCCCTCAATGAAGTACCACAAGTGACTTGGAGGTCCTCTTATAAAATATGGTGGTAGTGGTTGGGATAGAATGAGTGGTTTTTGCCTCAGTCCTGACCACCTGTCGGAGAGAAGAGGAAAGGGTAGAGGACATACCTATGACATGAGCAATGATAAGTATTGGTGCGAACAAGCCAACATCTGCAGGTTTAGACTTGTGGTCCAAGATTCTAGACCCAAGCATTCAAATGGACATGTTGCCTTCTGTGGGGTATTTATTGTTAAATACTTTAGCAAATACGATGCACAAGAACCTGGTGTAAGGCACCACCTTTTCTCACTGGTGCTTGTTCAGCTTTAGCGCCAAGTCTTGGAAAATAACGCCAGCAAAGTTGATTTTCATCTGGCGAATAACATAATTGCCAATGTTAAGAGCAAACCTTGAGGCTTGGTCTTGTCCACCAGTCTTGCCTCCCATACATTGAATGAAATTGGAAAACAAGTATTGCCATACCGCATATATGCGATTCTTCTCAACCTTTGACAGCGACTTGAGGGGTTCGTTGGAGTTCTTCTTTGTTGGCCAGTTGTAGCCAATATCATCAAGGAAGGAGATGATATCTTCAGTGGAAGGTTGACTAGAGTAGGGACCCTTGGGTAGTTGAAGAGAGGTCCTCAAAATGGCAACGCCAAAACTGACAGTCATTCTATTGAAGGTGAAGAAGATCTTCTCCACCAGGTTCCTAGTCTTTTCAGTTTCTTGTTTCACTTCAGTAGTGAACCAAAACTACTGAAGGAGTTTCTTAACCATGACAGGTTTAAAGGTTAGTGCATGAGAAATAGGAGAGTTCTTGAGGAAGTTAGCAGCATCCTCAAATTGGGGTTTGTTGATGGGGATGTCCATATGCAACATGGTTGTTTGCCTTGAAGGACACTTGATAAATGGAGAAGTTCACGTTTCTGACTGCCATTTCTGTTTATAAAAGAGAAAGCAGAAGATTAAACAGTTTTATTAGAAAACTAAACTTTTAAGTTTTGAAACACTTATTCATCTTTGAAAAATCCACAAGAACATTTAGGGTTTTTCAAGATGAATAAGTGTTCTGAAACTTAAGATTATAACCAAGTAATAGAATGATTCAATAATCTATTTGTTAGTCATTCAAGAGAACGAGTTCTTAAAATATCTAACAAAAGTTTCATAGAAGAAGAAGAAGAATAATTCAATAAAGAAGAAATATTATCATCCTTAAGTTTAAAGAGAAAGGTTGAAGGAAATTTGAATGTTCTTGATTTCTTGCTTTGCGAAAGTCTTGAGAGCAGAGGTTCAACAAGAATTTTTGTAAGCGTAAAGAAGAAATGAGAGAAGATATCTCATATTTATAGGTAGAAGGAGAAAGAAATGAAAAAGAAGGGAGAGGGAAATACGACTTGAAAAGATGTGAAATGATGAAGGGTTTGCACGTCCTCATCCATGATTGGATGGAATTCCAAAGCGCCACGTGTGTCAAAAGGACGCGCATGTCTCAAAAAATCGTATATGATTTAACAACAAATGACGTCATATAAAATATGACCGTTCATTTTATATTTTCTTTTAAACATAACACAAATATTTAAGTCTTTTAAAAACAAGAGAGGATCACTGTATATAGAATATTCAGCATCAACTTTTAAGAAAATATCTTTAGAAAAGATACAAGTTTAACAGATTTAGTGATAGATAAAATCACTGAAGAATTTATTTTTAAAACGTTTTGATCACTGAATGAGAAAAAGAGTCGATGATGATTTTGTTTTTAGAAAAGACAAGTAAATAAACCTTAAAGATATACTTGCTTAAAAAGGTTAAGTGATAGAAAGAACACTGAGAATATTTCTTTTAAAAAAATTTGATTGCTAAATATGGAAAGATTCAGTGATAGTTTTAAGTTTTGAAAAGAATATAAGTAATCATACCTTAGAGAGAGAAGATACATTTACTCAAGAGTTCGATGATAGAGTAAGAACACTGAATCATTTCACTTTCTGAGTATTGCTTATAGTTGGAGGAATTAATCCTCAGCGTTTAACATTCCAAGTTTGCTGATCAAGATGTTAAATCTTGTATCATCAAGAGGCTTTGTAGAAAGGTCAGTGAGCTGGTACTAAGTTGGTATGAAGTGAAGTTCAATATTACCATTCATAACATAATCTCTGATAAAATGATATATGATCTCAATATGTTTGGTCTTGGGGTGAAGAACAGGCTTATTTTCAATAGCAATAGCACTAATGCTATCACAATAGATAGGGATCTTTGAGAGATGTAGATCATAGTCACTGAGCTGGTTTTTCATCCAAAGGATTTGGGCACAACAACTTCCAGCAGCAACATATTTAGCCTCAACAGTTGATGTGGATACTGAGTTTTGTTTTTTGCTCGTCCACCTCACCAATTTTCCACCTAGAAGTTGACAGCCTCCAGTGGTACTTTTGTTATCAATTTTGAAACCTGCAAAATCACTATCTGAATAACCAATAAGGTCAAAACCTGAACCCTTGGGATACCAAAGACCCAAGTTAGGAGTTCCCTTCAGATATCTGAAGATGCGTTTTACAACAATCAAATGGGATTCCTTAGATTCATATTAATATCATGCACATAAACAAGTAGAGTACATAATATCTGGACGACTTGTTGTGAGATACAACAAAGAGCCGATCATTTCTCTGTAAACAGTTTACAGGCTTTCCATTTTGATCCTTACTTAGTAAGAAATGAGGAGCCATTGGAGTCTTCATAGATGAGCTATGGATAGATCAAACTTCTTCAACATATCTCTAACGTACTTACTTTGACTGATAAAGATACCTTTATTTGATTGCTTGATTTGAAGACCTAGAAAGTAAGTCAGTTCTCCCATCATGCACATCTGATATTCTTTTTTTTTTGTGTTCAGCGAACCGAAAACACAAAGAGGAATTAGTGGAACCAAATATTATATCATCAACATATAATTGGACTAGAATGATATGACCCTTCACTTTTTTTTTAAGAAATAGGGTCTGGTCAATCTTTCCGCAAACAAATTTCTCGTAGAAGAGAAATGAGGAGAAGGTATAATACAGGAACGAGGGGCCTCTTTTAACCTGTAAAGAGCTTTTCCCAACCTGTAGATATGAATTGGATAATTAGGGTCAAGAAACCCTGAAGGTTGTTCAACATAAACTTCCTCTTGAATTTTTCCATTAATAAAAGCACTCTTTACATCCACTTGAAACACTTAAAAGTCCTTATGGGCAGCAAAGGCTAGAAAGAGTCGAATAGCTTCGATTCTAGCCACTTTTGCGAAGGTTTCGTCATAGTCGATCTCTTCTTCTTGTCTGTAACCCTGAGCAACAAAACGAGTCTTGTTGTGGGCTGTTAAACCCATATCTGACAGTAGAACAATTTAATAAATGAAATTCAAGAGACATTTGTAGGAAGATAAAGATGAAATAGAAATCGACGATGCTTTCTTTATTGCATGGAAAATTACAAACTCTCAAGAACCCTAATCGACTCTCATAAGATGTATCTGAATCTATGTGTTTACAATGAATTCTCTATTTGCTCTCTTACTTTTTCTTTACCTGAACCACTACTTATATAGGCAATAAATCATGATAATCTGAATAAGATAAGCATTATCCAGAATAGGATTAGCCTTATCCAGAATAGGATTCTGAAGATAGTCATCTGAAAGACCAGAGGATAGACCGACCACAGAGGCTCTGGTCCTCCAGAGGCTCTGGTCAATACAACCAGAGGCTCTGGTCTGGTCATTCACAGAGGCTCTGGTGTCTCTTCACAGAGGCTCTAGTCCACTTTACAGAGGCTCTGGTCTACTTCACAGAGGCTCTGGTTCTGCTTGCAGAGGCTCTGGTCGTCCATACTTGGTCGATTTAGCACAGCGGYTGGTCTTCTTCCAGACTTAGACGTTTTGGCACAAAAGCATCTTCAGATGATCCATCCTTAG
>NC_037538.1:19097138-19098984 GCF_001531365.2 Cynara cardunculus var. scolymus
GACTTCAAGAAACAGCAGGTCAATTTAAAGAAAATTGACAGAATTGCTGTTAATGCTTCTAAGGGCAAAACATGAAGGAATTTGCCATAAACATGTAGGATTGGTGATAACAGGCAAAAGAAAAATATTAAGCTATTATAGATTCAAATCCACAAAAAAAAGATGAAAGAATACTCAAGATATTGGCGATAAGTATATGTTTGGCAAAATAAAGCGCCAATTGCCTTAGGCTGTGAGTACCATGAACTCTTGCTAAAACGCCTACGCGTAGATTTGACAAAATTAGGGTTCAATAAGTCGACTGACTCCAAGAAACTCTATAGACATTTAAGCATATGATGAAATCAGAGTTTTTGGGACCAAACTGCAGTCGAACAGGAAGCAGTTCATGAGAGTATTTTTCAAAAAAATTGAATCTACTGCCAGAAAGATCGTATCGATAGAAATTAATCGATTTGGCTTTGATACCACTTGTTAAACCCAGATCTGACAGTAGAACAATTTAATAAATGAAATTCAAGAGAGATTTGTAGAAGAAAAAGATGAAATAAAAATCGACGACGCTTTCTTTATTGAATGGAAAATTAAAAACTCTCAAGAACCCTAATCGACTCTCATAAGATGTATCTGAATCTATGTGTTTACAATGAATTCTCTATTTGCTCTCTTACTTTTTCTTAACCTGAACCACTACTTATATAATACCCGTCAGATGTGTGTGTGTATGTGTGTATATATATATATATTAAGTTTGGGTTAGTTTCGGAAGTTGACCAAACTTGAGGGGTTAGTTCTGCATAACTCGCTTTAACTTTGCAATTTGGATGATGGGCTTGGGCTTGGGCTTAGGCTTTTGTATATTAGGGTTTAATTAGGGTTTAGTTAGGGTTTTTTTCCTTATATTTAAACCTAACCCTAATTTTTTTTAACCTAATCCTCCTCCCTAACCCTAATTCCTCTAATTGTGATAATCGTTAGAGAGAAACCCTAAGAGCTTGGAAGAGTCTATTGATAACCTAGAAGGGACCGACGGCCAAAAGCAAGCAAGGTTCCATCGATTTCTTGTCGGTTTGAGGTAAGTTTTGGTCCCATTCTCAAATCTATACATTTAGTAGTTGGGTTATAAATTTTGGGATTATTTAAGTAAGATTTGAGTTGTTCCGGTGATTTGGTCAATAATAATGGCAGCAACTAGGGGTTTGTCAAAATCGTCTTTAGAACCCAAAAAAATTCTTCTCGTTTTTCTCTCGAATTTGATCTTATGTGGTTTGCATAGTATGGATATATATATATATATACACATTTGTTTACGAGCCCTTAAGCTTTCTTTCAACTCCGATTGATTGACTCACGATTATTAATATCCTTTTTGTACCGCATTTTCATTCACTTGCAATTGTTCTATGTCGTACATATCATAAGAAAACCACTTTCTAATCATGTTATTTAAGTGGGTCAATGTTGGTACAAGTATGTGTTTTCTCCAAAATAATACGTTTATTTGTTCGGTAACATTTTGGTATGATTTTTACCTCTAAAAGTACGTATGATGGTACTTTTGATTGATTATGTATTCTTCGAATTGAGTCTCTTTATATTGCGACTACTTGTTTATTCAACATAATTCCTTACTTGACGTATGTTTGACTTTTTGTTTGACTTTGTTATTTATTGACCTTATGTAAGACGTGTAACGTCACATTCGTTGTGACAACTCAACTCTGGGTAACTCGAGCTACAAACCACCTATGGGGGTACCATAGGCACGTCATTGTGGCACCGATGGCGTGACACTAACCATGGCAGTGTGATCAGTCCACGGCGTCTCCTCTTTTTGTGCTCTTGT
>NC_037538.1:19101594-19103490 GCF_001531365.2 Cynara cardunculus var. scolymus
TTTTGGTGGAATGGAATGAAGGGAGACGTAGCTAACTTTGTAACAAAATGTCTTACTTGCCAGAAGGTAAAAATCGAACACTAAAAAGCGAGTGGATTTCTGCAACCGTTAGAAATTCTAGTGTGGAAGTGGGAGGATATCTCGATGGACTTTGTAACTGGGTTACCGAAGACGCTTAAGAAGAATAATGCCATTTGGGTTGTGGTCGACCGATTGACTAAGTCGGCTCACTTTCTTCCTATTCAAGAAGGGTATTCAGTCAGTAAGCTATCAGAACTCTTTCAACGAGAGATAATCAGGCTTCATTGCACACCAGTATCTATAGTATCTGACAGAGATCCTCGATTTACTTCACGATTTTGGAAAGGTTTACAGAATGCATGGGGAACCAGACTCAAGTTCAGCACTGCCTTTCACCCTCAAACAGATGGACAATCCGAGCGAATGATCCAAACTTTGGAGGATATGTTAAGATCATGTGCTTTAGAATGGTYCGGAAGTTGGGATGAGTATTTATGTTTAGTARAGTTTGCATATAATAATAGTTGGCAAGCAAGCATTGGTATGGCCCCGTTCGAGGCTCTGTATGTCCGAAGATGTCGGGCACCGGTATGTTGGAATGAGGTTGGTGAGACTGTTATTGAAGGGCCAGAACTTGTAAGAGTCACTAATGAAAAGGTGGCAATAGCCAAGGAGAAGATGAAAGAAGCTCAATCACGTCAAAAAAGTTATGCAGATCGTCATCGGAAAGCTTTAGAATTCCAAACAGGGGATCACGTGTTTCTTAAGGTTTSTCCTTTTCGAGGTATACGACGCTTTGGCTTAAAAGGGAAACTAAGTCCAAGGTACATCGGTCCTTTCGAGGTTTTAGAAAGAGTCGGCGAAGTCGCTTATCGTTTAGCTCTTCCACCGCAGCTATCTCATGTGCATAATGTGTTTCACGTTTCGACACTTCGAGGTTACAACTATCACCCATTGYATGTAGTGCAATATCCATCAGATAAAATCCATGAGGATCTTTCGTGTGAAGAAGAACCCGAAGCTATAKTAGACAAGCAGGAACGAGTCATGAAGAAGAAGTCTATACCGTTTGTCAAAGTGTTGTGGAAGAATCACCCGGAATGTGAGGCCACTTGGGAGATGGAAGAATCTCTACAATCAAAATATCCACATCTCTTCAAAAATTTGTAAGTGCCATCTCTGTGTATTTTAAGACCTAGTTCGATTTCGAGGACGAAATCTTTTCTTTTGGGGGGAAGAATTATAATACCCGTCAGATGTGTGTGTGTATGTGTGTATATATATATATTAAGTTTGGGTTAGTTTTGGAAGTTGACCAAACTTGAGGGGTTAGTTCTGCATAACTCGCTTTAACTTTGCAATTTGGATGATGGGCTTGGGCTTGGGCTTGGGCTTGGGCTTAGGCTTTTGTATATTAGGGTTTAATTAGGGTTTAGTTAGGGTTTTTTTTTCCTTATATTTAAACCTAACCCTAATTTTTTTTAACCTAATCCTCCTCCCTAACCCTAATTCCTCCTCCCTAACCCTAATTCCTCTAATTGTGATAATCGTTAGAGAGAAACCCTAAGAGCTTGGAAGAGTCTATTGATAACCTAGAAGGGAACCCGACGGCCAAAAGCAAGCAAGGTTCCATCGATTTCTTGTCGGTTTGAGGTAAGTTTTKGTCCCATTCTCAAATCTATACATTTAGTAGTTGGGTTATAAATTTTGGGATTATTTAAGTAAGATTTGAGTTGTTCCGGTGATTTGGTCAATAATAATGGCAGCAACTAGGGGTTTGTCAAAATCGTCTTTAGAACCCAAAAAAATTCTTCTCGTTTTTCTCTCGAATTTGATCTTATGTGGTTTGCATAGTATGGATATATATATATATAT
>NC_037538.1:19103730-19113688 GCF_001531365.2 Cynara cardunculus var. scolymus
TTACGAGCCCTTAAGCTTTCTTTCAACTCCGATTGATTGACTCACGATTATTAATATCCTTTTTGTACCGCATTTTCATTCACTTGCAATTGTTCTATGTCGTACATATCATAAGAAAACCACTTTCTAATCATGTTATTTAAGTGGGTCAATGTTGGTACAAGTATGTGTTTTATCCAAAATAATACGTTTATTTGTTCGGTAACATTTTGGTATGATTTTTACCTCTAAAAGTACGTATGTTGGTACTTTTGATTGATTATGTATTCTTCGAATTGAGTCTCTTTATATTGCGACTACTTGTTTATTCAACATAATTCCTTACTTGACGTATGTTTGACTTTTCGTTTGACTTTGTTATTTATTGACCTTATATAAGACGTGTAACGTCACATTCGTTGTGACAACTCAACTCTGGGTAACTCGAGCTACAAACCACCTATGRGGGTACCATAGGCACGTCATTGTGGCACCGATGGCGTGACACTAACCRTGGCAGTGTGATCAGTCCACGGCGTCTCMTCTTTTTGTGCTCTTGTGARAGCTATTTTGGTGTRATGGATATTAGATTTAGGAGGCGTATGGGTYGGCCCTAGCACATGTGATTCGTTTGTAGGGTGGATGTCGGTGTAGTGTCCAAYGCCACATCTCACATTTGGTACGTGTGGATCTGCAGTCCAACGTACAGGCCTGTGTGGCCATATGTCTGACACTTGTCATGTTAGTTAATATGCAAGTGTATGCGTTTTCGAGCTCGATTTGTCCCTTCATATGATTTCGTATGATTATGTTATTTGTTGATTTTCTAAGATTTGGTACTTGTTTGGTTCGATTTTTGCATGTTTGTATTACCATTTTTCTATATTTGTTTATCCGTTCACTGGGCATTTGGCTCAGCCATGTTTTTTTTAATTTCCTCACGGCAGGTAATCAAGGGACGGATAGGTTTTGTGAAAGAGAGTAGATCAGAATCTTAGTTCCAAGGATTTCAAGAGGTTTARTGTTATGTTAATTCATTTATTAGATTTTGTTCCTTTCTAGCTATTAGATTAGATTTCTTTGGTTGTTTTAGATTTTCCTCGGTTGTTGGAGGATTTTGGAAATAGTTTGTTTGGAGACCTTTATATCTTATTTAGAGTTATATTCAATTTCGTTATTGGAAGATTTTATTTGGTATTGGAGACTATATTTTGGAGGTTTTATATAGCGACTCCGTTACGTTTTGAAGTAACCTCCCTTCCTTCGGAATGGGGGTGTTACAACTTATATAGGCAATAAATCATGATAATCTGAATAAGATAAGCATTATCCAGAATAGGATTAGCCTTATCCAGAATAGGATTCTGAAGATAGTCGTCTGAAAGACCAGAGGATAGACCGACCATAGAGGCTCTGGTCCTCCAGAGGTTCTGTTCCTCCAGAGGCTCTGGTCAATACAACCAGAGGCTCTGGTCTGGTCGTTCACAGAGGCTCTGGTGTCTCTTCACAGAGGCTCTGGTCCACTTTATAGAGGCTCTGGTCTACTTCACAGAGTCTCTGGTTCTGCTTGCAAAGGCTCTGATCGTCCATACTTGGTCGATTTAGCACAGCAGCTGGTCTTCTTCCAGACTTAGATGTTTTGGCACAAAAGCATCTTCAGATGATCCATCCTTAGCCCCGATTGCTTAATAAAACTTTTTAAGATAATTATTAGCATCAATTTGATGCTAACACGGGCCATAACTCCTTGTTCATCTAACTTAGTGCGATAAACCCACTTTGCATGGCAATGACCCAACTAGGATCTAAGATAGCCTCATTGATCTTGTTGGGCTCAACTAAAGAGAAAAGTTGACAAAGAGACAAATATTACCTAGACCACGACGTGTCTGAATACCTATATTTGGATCATGAAGAATTTGATATATTGGATGGTCTTTAGTCCATCGCTGAGCTGGTAGAGGATTATCATCTGAGATTAGAAGCTCAGGTATAGAAAATGAGGCTTCAACAACAGATTCTTCAGCAATAGGTTGGATTGCTAAAGGAGCCTTAGTGAGCGATTCAACAACTGATAGAGGTTCAAAAACTGAAGGATTTTCAGTGACTGAAGGGTCAATATTTAAAGTAGAAGGAGGTAAGTGACTAATGGGCACTGCAGGTATCCCTGAAGAGGATTCGCCTTGGTTATTAGTCACATATGGAATGATAAATGGATCATCATCAACTTTTGGAGGGTCAGCACTGGGTTGATTGCTGAAGGAAGTTTTAGGTTGTCCATAATGAGATATCATCAAGTTTTCTAACTCTTCATCATCATCAGAGATGGGTTTAGATTTAGTTGATTGACAATCATCAAAGGTGACATGGATAGTTTCTTCTATAGTTTGTCATCATTTGTTGAATACTCTGAAGGCTTTGGATACTGAAGAATATCCAACAAAGATTCCTTTATCAGCTTTAGAATCGAACTTTCCAAGTTTGTCTATATTGTTGAGAATGTAACGAGCAACCAAATATGTGAAGATAGTTGAGAGAAGGCTATCTGCTATGTAAGAGTTCATAAGCCGTCTTATTGAATCTCTTGACAATCAGCGGTCGATTTTGAGTAAAGCAAGCAGTGTTTACAACTTCAGCCCAGAATTGAGTAGCGAGACAAGATTCACTGAGCATAGATCGAGCAGCCTCAATGATTGTTCGATTTCTTCTTTCAGCGACTCCATTTTGTTATGGAGTTCTCACAGATGAAAAGTTGTGTGAGATTCCTTTGTTCTCAAAGAAGTTATCAAGAATACCATTTTTTACCTCAGTACCATGATCACTCTTTATAGACCATACTTTGATGTTGTTCAGTACCTCTATGTGTTTGATGGATGAGATGATTTCTTCAGGTGCATCACTCTTAGATCTGAGAAAGAAGACCCAAGTGTACCTGGAATACTCATCAACAATGATAAGTGTATAATTTTTTCCCACTATAGATTGCATGTTAATTGGACCAAAAAGATCCATGTGCAATGAGTAGGGAGCTGGAGGTCCCATTCCTCATAATCCGCCAGTCCCTAGACTCGAAAAGATAACTCTTAACATTTCTAGGACCCTCTCTACGGCAAGGTGCTGCTCTACTCTTTCCACTTGCTCCCTCGTGTATAGTGAGTTCTTCGCCTCACGGTTAGCTGAAGTGGATAGGTCATTAAAGAGACTTGCTTAGATATGAAACTAGCCTTTGTTTGCTTTTCCTTTTCACACACTGAGTAAAGAGATTTATATGAAAAGAATGTCGAGGAAGGCCAGTGACAAGATCTTTTCGAGACAGCTCATTCAGCGTCTTGAAGTTGAGATGAGAAATTCGTATGTGCCATAGCCAGTTGATGAAGAGGCTTTAGAAAGAAAACAACTATTCTCAGTTAGAGGAGAATCTATGTTGATGATGTACACGTTCTCTAGACGATAGCCTGTAAGAGCAATATTGTCATCTTTGTCAAGGACATAACATGAGTTCTTATAAAATTTCACTCTGAAATCTTTATCACACAGCTGACTGATGCTTAGAAGATTGTGCTTTAGTACTTCAACATATGAAACACGTTTGAATGTAGTTACACTGTTGCTTAATATACCAAAACCTTTGGTATATCCTTTTCTGTTTCCTCCAAAGGTTACGAAGGACATCTTTCATCTTAATATTCAATGAGTAGGGATTTGTCTCCACTCATATGTCTTGAGCATCCACCATCATGATATCAAATATCTTTGACTTCCTACACAAAAAATAGATTAAGATTGCTTCCCATTTCTCAATGGGTCCAGCGAAGTTAGAGGCAACATCCACTGACGCTGAAGACTCAGGGTCAGCAGGTGTCTTCGTTGAGCCTGAAGAAGAGGCTTAAGTGGACATCTTCATCTTAGTTGTTTTCACAACTTTGGTGGCAGATTTCATCTTGGTTTGTTTTTCAGCCTTGGCTACTTTCTTTACCTTAATTGGCGGACGAGCTTTGGTAGCAGAAGGACACTTACCGGCAATATGTGTAGTTTCACCACAATGTCTACACTTCCTATAGCTGAAGCCAGATTTAAGGCCATAAAAGTCCAAGGAAATGGAAGAGGGACAAGCTCCAAGGATTCCCTTATCATTTGTTCGAGGAGGAACAACTGAGCGTTTGGATACCTTGGGTGAAAGATTCACTTTAAGCTTTGGCTTAGGTTTTTGAGTGGATTCAGATACTTGGTCCTTGAAGAAAAAGGTGTGCAAGCTAAAGGTTTAGATCTGGGTCTATTTGACTTGTTAGCCTTCTTGGGAAGAGGAGCGATGACAATGGATTTACCTTTATCTTTGCATCCTGAACTCGAAGGAGTTCCTTCAAGATGACTCTCAGTAAAAGAAGATTGAGAAGAAGAAGTGTCGGGAATGAAAGAGACAAAGGTGCCAAACTTTAGTATGGATCTGTTAGGGACACAGTCTTCCTGATCATAGGAGAAACCTAGACCAGTCTTTATCTAGGCAGGAATCTGAGTATTAATGATCTCAACGGCCTTAATGGAGGCTTTACACCACCCTTCAATGGTAGCCTTCTCAGCGTTGAGTTCAGCAATAGCTTGCTCATGCTCAGCTGTAGCCTGTTCACATTCGATGCTAATGGTTTGGTTTACAATGATCTGATCCTTAAGATTTTCTTCAATCTTAGTCAGCTCTTTGATCTTAGAATGACATTTCTCTAATTGTTCTTGAAGATCAAGATGAAGCATTTTAGCTTTGAATTTGCCATTCAGGGCATTGTAAAGGTCAACCGTCAGTGTAACTAGCGCAGATAGGCTATTAGAGACAGAAGAAGAAGGTTTTGTGAGTCCTCATTAAGATCAATCTTCATAAAGCTTCATAGATTCATGGCAGATCTGATTATCTTCATTCAAGAACATAGAAAGAGTAGAGAGAGAGAAAGTCAACACAAGAAATATAGTCAAACTTTTCTATTACGTAAAATGAATTTTACAATAAGCTTTCTACCACAATTACAAGAATAACACCCTATTTATAGGGTCAAACAATAAAAGCCTAGTCAAAGTCAAACCTTACATACAAAGTCAAACACGATGTCTATTTTAATTATAGACAATAGTAACTTTCAAGACGAATACAATTTTACACTGACTTTCAGTCCTAACATTCTCCCCCTTTGTATTCAGACTTGAAAGAATTTGGGCACGTTGAATCTCGTTTGAACTTTGTCTCTTTACGCGCTCTATGATTTCTTCAGAAACATCAAAACAATCTTCACTTGAAATCTTCAGACAATTATCTGTTCAGAAAGATCTTCTAACATTCTCCCCCTAGAATGTAGAACCGCGACGATCTTCTCTTTTTGACAATGTAGATCAGAAAAAATAACAAACTTCAGAAACGATCTTCAGTAAACTGTTGTAAAATGGATCTTCACATTCGACATCCCTCAGACATTTTAGCATCGGAATAATTTTCTGTAATCATCTCCAGTCGCACTTTTTTTGAGTCTTTTGCCAAATTTGATATAACTCCCCCTTGATCTTTACATCAGATTCCCTTTATAATGATCGAAAATAGATATTTCATTCATTATTACATACTCCCCCTTATGATGAAATGAGAATCATTCCATCATACACAAGAATTAATGAAATTCTCCGCGTAAGCCGTCAATTCATAAAGTAGTAAGTAGATCTTTGCAAATCCACTTATTTAAGATTTTTAGATTAAGGGAATGGGAAGGTAACAACCAATTTCAATGTATGAAATTATTTTCAATCTTATAAAAAGATTGGCCTGTGAGCATAGCAGATATACTCAGTACAACGAATATACTGTATATATGAGACTTTTTGAGGCTCATCTCACCAGGTCTTCCATTCAATCATCAGTAGCTTAAGAAAAGCATATCTATGAATGTTTTGGCAAAATAACATATAAAATGCTAAATCTGTGTAGTGTAGAAAAATAAAGCAATGTATGCTTCTGTTTAGGCTCAAAAAGATAAACCGTGTGGACTACACAAATTTATCAGACTCAATATGTGATAAAAAAAAAGACTTGAAGGAGGGACATGTATCCTTATGATTCAATATCAACTTTCTCCGAATGAGAAATTGATAGATGATGAGTTGCGTGCCCCAAGTGTTAGTTATTAAAACACTTATCTGTTGAGAGATAAATGAGTAGCTGATGGGGTTGTGACAAGAATTGGCCTGGGCTTTGCCTTTTTCAATATTAGTCTCCAAAGAATCGAGAACTAATAGATTATGTGGTATGCCCGGAATTTACAAGTTTGGAACAGGATTCTTACATTCTTTTAATCCTGATACAACTCTCATCAATTCTTTTAGTTCACAACAACTACCCCTCTCATTTTCATTTTAATCTCAGCACACAAACCCTTTTGTATTCAAAACTCACTCAAATATGGTAGTACTCTTGGGTAGGTCTGTCGGTTCTGACATTCCATTGAGGTATTTCTGATAAGCATGCAGTCCCTCCTAAAATTACATTATAAGCTCAGTTGATCACAATGATTGATCAAAATATTATTTCTGTTAAACACAATAATCAAAAAATTCGGTATATGAAAGAGAAATGAATGAATATCTGTAAGAACAAATTTACAGATTCTGATATTAAAAAAAATTATTGAATGTATATCAATCAAAGTAAAAAAATTCAGGGAACATACCTGAGTAGATGTAGATGTAGATGATGAAGGATCACTGAATGATGATGTCTCTGATGGTTTATCTTTGATATCCTTGGACATTAGACAAAGATAGGTCGTATCTTTCTCATGAGAGGATGATTCTTCAGTAGAATCAGCCAAGTCATGTTCTTTAGCGATAAGACCTTTGCCTTTACACTGAGAGCTATTCATCTTCTTATACTTCTCCTTCAGCTTTAGATATTTGTCATCTCTGGACCTGAAGGAGGATGGGGGTTTGGAAGATGGCATCACCAATATTCTTAAACATGCATGTACTTGCAAAGTGACCTTTGTGTTGACAGTTGTAGCAAAACGCTGAAGCCTTGTCAATAGGATTTGACTTTGGCTTTTCAGAAATAGTCAGGGAAGGAGATCTGCGGAAATTACCCTTTCTGGAAAACCTTCTAAAAGATTTGGTTAGAAGAGCCAGTGACTCATCAAACTCTGAAAGATCAGGATCTGACAAGTCCTCAGAGTTATTAGGATCTAACTCAGTTAAAGAAACAGAAGAAATAAAAGGGTTAGAAGAATTAGAACGATTAGCTGAAGGACTTTCAGAGATCAAAGCTAATATAGAGCTTTTCATTCCCTAGAATCTTTAAGAAGATTCTTCTTCATCTGACGAGACTGCTCATGATTGAGTAGTATCCCATAAAGAGAGCTAAAAGAAAGGGAGGACATGTCCATGGACATCTGGAGACACATGATAAGCATTCAAGAAACTTTGTCAGAGTCTTAGAGTTGGAATATTCTCTTCCAACTGTCCTCAGATCAACAAAGAGACAATTAAAACGTTGATTTACTTCAGACAACGATTCATTCTTTCCATAGAGAAAACATTCATATTGTCTTACTAGATTAATCTTCCTCGATTCTTGTACTTCAGTAGTACCTCCATATTGAACACATAGGGTGTCCCACATGGATTTCGAGGTTATGAGCTTCATCACAGAGTGATATACCTTGTCAGGAAGAGACATAGCTATTATAGACCTTGCACGAGTGTCTAAAGCCATTTTCTTCTTGTCTTCATCACTCCATTGATGAGGGAGCTTTAGAATCTGCCGTGTAGGAATCACGACAGTCGTAGTAGTTGCAGGAACTGCTGGAGATATAGCATATGGAATATATGGTCCATTTTCTATATAGTATGGAATCTCAGGATCCAAACCTTCCAACAAAAGAGACATCTAATTCTTCAAGAGACTAAAGTTGTCTCTTATAAAACGAGGAGGTTTGGCAAGAGAGACATTATCGTGAAAGTGAGTGCTAGTGTTTTGTAAGTGCATTTGTAAAGGAATAAATTATCTAGAGAAGAAAAGATAATAAAATGCCAATAAAACAAAAAAACAACACAAAAAGCAAACGCTACTCTGATACCACTTGTTGGTCCCCGTTGGATTTACAAGAGTTTATAGGTAACAGTTTGTAGAAGGGGGGATGAATATAAACACATAAACTTTTACTTTTAAAAATTATATATTGATAAAGAAGGATCAATACAAATTTTACAGATTGTTTGCAGAAAAGATAACGTAAAGAAACCTATCTAAACAATCTAGAGATACACACAAATTAACTTAACAAAGAGAAAAAATTTGTTGTAAGAAATAAAGACATGGAAATGTGTTATTCAATTGTTCAAAGTGGTTCCTTCTCTTTAGAAAGAGAGTAGTGAGAGAAGTAACTTCTTGGGTAAGCTTCTTAGAGTGAGGAAGATGATAATTGAGTAGAGAACACTCAGTTATTTATACCTATTGCATTAAATGTAATTCAAAAGGTACACAACATGTGTCAAGATTTTAGAGGAAAGCTTGTCCTTTGCTATGGTGAATAGTCTTTTTGTCTATTCATGAGCAGACATCTTTCCATAGAGTTGGTGAGCATTAGAGTCAATTGAGTGGCTTCGTACAATACTACACTCTAGAAAATGTATGGGTTTGTTCTTAGTGTGTGAAAGGACAAGAAAAAAAATAAACTTGCTTGATAAGCTTCATTTGATTGCAGAATGCTAGGATTACATTGGAGGTCTCTTCAGCATTCTCTGAAACTTGTGTCATCTTCACACATATGTTGACTAGTTTGTAATCACTGAATACCGCTTCAGATCGTGAATGCGCTAGTCTCTAATCTTTAGTTTCTGTCTTTGACATTGCTGAAGGTTCTTTGGTGTGAGTTTTGTCTTCTTAAAATATAACAGTTACTGGAGAGTTACAATACATTTTCAGTGATCAATGAACAGACTCAGTGATGATCACTGAAACTGAATAAACAGAAACACTATACTTCATGAGGAAAAATGTATTATCATCAAATCAATGAGAAAGGATCAACAGTAGCGGTGCTTGGAGGGAGACTAGTTGGGTAGGGTATGGGAGGGACTGGAGCGAGGTGGGCAAAGAGTAGGGGTGGTGGTATGTGGGTTGGGTTGGGTACTAGGAGAAGTGTGGCGAGGTAGGGGCATGAGTAGGATGGTGGTGGTGCTTGATGTGGTGAGGGAAGGAGGGTGGTGGATATGGTTGGGGGTGGTCATGGTGAATAGATAGGGGCAAGGGGTAGGTGAGAGGCGTAGCAGGAGAAGGGGCTGGTTAAGTTGGTGTTGGGTAGGGGCGGGAGTGGTGTTTGGTCGGGTGGTAGTATACATGGTTAGGGGTGGTGGTGGGAAGGGTGGTTGATAATAGTGGATCTGGATGAAGTTGGTGAATGGGGGTGGTTAGGGATGTAAACAATCCGAGTCGATTCGAGCTCGGCTTGAGAAATAATTTCAAGCTCGAGTTTGATTCGAGCTCGATTAACTTTTTTAAAGTCGGACTCAAGCTTGAGCTAGAATAGTTTTCCAATGTTTAGGCTCGTGCTCGATGCTCGTTTATAGCTCAAATTCATGAACAGTTAACTCGTTTATTTTCTCAAACTCGATGATTTTTATATTTATTGATTATATAATTTGTAAACGTATAAATATGTTTGGCTTAAAAGCGTAAGCTAGAATGGCTCAACTCGACTCAAGTCGTAATGTTTAATCAAGTTTTTTGAATACTCTAGTCGAACATTGGTGTCATGGATCCCAACTCGTTAAGTTAGGCTATCTTTAAGGGTGGTGGAGGTTATGGGATGATGGTTGTTGGTGGGTATTACTAGGGGTGTGGTATTTGGTAGGGTGGGCAAGGGGTGGTGGGGCCAGTGGTTGGATGGAGGGATGGGTGTGGCAGAAGGGGTGGTGGTGATAGAAGGGGTGAAACGGTTGGTGTGAGTCGACGGGA
>NC_037538.1:19114255-19115190 GCF_001531365.2 Cynara cardunculus var. scolymus
AGGAGTGGGGGCAGTGGTTGGGTGGAGGAGGTGGTGGTGGAGCGGTGGTTTTTGGTGCATAGGTGTGGCGATGGTTAGGGTCGGAGGTGGTGGGACAGGGGCGAGGGGCATTTTAGGGAAGTTGTCGGGTGGAGGGGTGGGATGGTGGTTCTTAGTGGGGTGGTTGTCCTTCCGGTGGTTGGGGGTTGGGTCGGGTGGTGGCAGAGTGGGTGGGGTAAGGTGTGGTGGATGATAAGGTGGGGTGGGTGGGTTGATTGGTGAGTGATGTTACGTTAGGTTGCACTGGACATGTTTAGGGTGGTTGATAGTAGGGGATTAGTTGGGGTTGCATGTGTGGTGAGTGAGGGTGGACAGGGGTAGGGTAGTGGTGCTTGGGGTGGTGTTTTACGGGGTGGGAATGGCGGTGGGAGTGGTTAGGGTGGTGGTAGATTGTGGTTGTTGATGGTGGTGAAATTGGATAGTGTTTGGTGTGTAGGGTGGTAAGGTGCGTAAGGTTAGTAGGTAGTCATTGGGGTGTGTAAGGCAGCGGTTGGGTGGGGTGGGGTGTTGTTGGTAGGGTAGTAAATGGTGGTGCTTATTGGTGGTGGGAGAGTGGGGGTAGGTTTATTTTGATTGGGTGGTTGTGCGTTGGGGGTGTTGTTGCTTGGGGTGGTTAAATGTAGGGGTGGGGTTGGTGGTGCTTGGGTGGGGTAGAAGTAGGGTTAGGTGGGTTAAGAGGTGGTCTCAAGAATTCCACAAAAAAGAGATGTTCTAACATGATCCTAAGTCTCTTTCTCTTTCTCTCTCTCTCTCTCTCTCTCTCTCTCTATATATATATATATATATATAATTAGTTCTCATTTGATTAGGCCCCTATATAGGGGCATATTCAAGGGAGAACTGAGTTGTTTGTGGTAACTGTGAGAACCAATATTAACCACAAATCAATAGATAAA
>NC_037538.1:19115540-19122804 GCF_001531365.2 Cynara cardunculus var. scolymus
AGAGGAGGGAGGAAAGTTGTAAAATACCAAAAATATCCTTGCATTAAAATTTTAATTCAAAATTGCCAAAATTATAAATTTCCCAATTTATCTATTGATTTGTGGTTAATATTGGTTCTCACAGTTACCACAAACTAATTAGTTCTCATTTGATTAGGCCCCTATATATATTTATATATATATATATATATATAAGAGCCCATTCAAGGAAGATTTGAGTTGTTTGTCGTAACCGTTAGATCCAATATCAACCACACAAATTAATAATTAATGGTTGAAAATAAAAGAAAAATTAATTACTGAAATTTCAAAAATAACTCTCCAATATTTAATGTGAGTATGTAAATAAGGGCAAAAGGGTCAAAAAAGTTTAATTTAATGAGACTATTTTGAGCGCCCTAGAAATCCGTTAATCTTCTAAAATTACATTTCATTAAATCAAAACAAAAACACAAAAGATCATGTTGGTTGTGTAAGAAGAGGTGGAAAACAATTTGTAGGCTTTGATTGAACATGTTGTGTTACATTGTGGAAAAAAAGATTGTGGTTTCATGTGCTACCCAAGAGATTGTGGTTTCATATGGTAATTTTGACATCATTCAACACACTGTCAATAGGGACTTATATGATATTAGCTTAGATTTATTTCCATTTTCTTTCATGCATTTGTGTCAGTTTTGAATATGCATATTGCTTCTAAGATGATACACTATCTTTATTAAAATTAATAGAAAATTGTATTTCACGGTTACCACAAACAAAACAGTTCTCGTTTGATTAAGCCTATATATATATATATATATATATATATATATATGTGTGTGTGTGTGTGTGTGTATGACAGTATTCAAATGAGAATCATAAAAAAGTTGTGGATCGTGAAAATCAATCTAAGCCATTTATTACTTTTAATCAATGGACATGAAACACAAAGGAATTTTTGTGATATCTTTGAAATCTAAAATTGATTATTGAGTAAATGGCAAATTGAAATGGGCATTCACGTCATTTTTCCTGATATGACCTTCCTCTTTTTTAGATCTCACCTTCCTCTAACGTTCGCCAACAAAAGTATATGGTGGGATTAAAGCACCACTAGTCGAGTTTTCTTCAACAAAAGTAATAATCATTGAAGTTATCGATTCAGACGATGTCGTCACCGTATTTTTGTGAAGCTAGGGATACGTGTGTGCTGACGAATCTGACGGTGACGACGATAAGTACGTAGAGGCCGTTGGGACGATGGATCTGGGCGGAGTAACGAATTTGTTTTTCCCTATAGAGACCACCAATCCAAGACGTTGTGTGTTGTAAATACCAGCTACCGGAAGCGACGAAGCCCTAAAAACTCAAAATACGATGTTGTTAAAGCAATAAAAAACAATGCCCAAAGGAACATGATGCTAGTGGAGGCGAAACACCGGTGAAACGTCTGATTCATCATGTCATGATGTACATGATCGATCTTAATTTTCCCCCGAGTTGAAGGAAATAATTCTTCCTCCAATGGCAGCATTCTTCGATTAAATTTCTAAATCCCAACAACTTTTCTTAAAAATTGTGTTCAAATTCAGAAGTGATTAGGGTTTTAGGGGAAAGAATCAAAAAACGAAAGACATTGGATATTGAATTGAAAATAACGTGAACCACCATTGCTTTTCTATGGGCTTTGCCGAGTGGTGAGTTGAAAAATATTCAGCATCAAGATGGAAAATGAAAAATATGTTATTTCATATGGTGAAATAACATATAGACGAAAACTGTGTTTGATTTCATGAGATGAAATAACTTATAGACAGAAATTGTATTTGATTTCATTAGGTGAAAAAATATAATAGATGAAATTTGTGTTTGCTTTCATGTGGTGAAACATATACAAGAATATTATGTTGGATTCATTAGGTGAAATAACATATTTATGAAAATTGTGGTTTATTTCATGAGATGAAATAAAGTGAGTACGTGTTTCATCAGATTAATCTCTTCTACCAAAATGACGATTATATCCTTTTCTTATTAAAAGACAACTTTCAATTAAAACCATAGGATGAAAACCAAATTAGATCTTAGATTGGTTCTCAACCTTTTTTCGTCCTCACATGATTTAACCCCTATATATATATATATATATTAAAATGGATATCAAATTAAAGGTAATAAAGTAATCCTTCTTTTATCTTGTTTCGTTCTACTTTTCGTTATATTTCATCAATTGTCTATTTAATTAAAATTTAGAGGGATATGTGTTTATTTTTTTTAAAAGATGGTTACAATCATTTTTGTCATCTCAATCTAACAGTTTGGATTGGTTTTTTTGGTTCTTTTCTTTCAGGATTCTCTCCCAATCTCACCCCTAAGGGAAAGATTGATGATTTTCTCTAGTTATTAACTAGTGTTCGACATCGTGCATTACGCGATGATCCAAATTCATGTTAAAAATATTATGACATTTGTTTTTATTAATATTTTCTAAATTTTGAATATTATGACATTTTTTTACTAAAAAAGTTATATTTTAGTAAACCAATGTTTCAAATAAATACATCATCTTTGATGAGACACGCCTGTTGTCCATTTTATCATCTTCTCATAATTAAAGTCTTATATTCATTTCATATGTTGATTCGATTAAAAAAAATTGTAAAAGAAAGGTCAGTCAAAAGGTTTAGTAAAACATATTACTTTTTTAATTTTCAAAGGCATCTCTCCTTCTTTTAAATAGACACATCTATTTTTCGAATGTATTATCTTCTCATCAATGTGGGATAACAAAAATCACAATACAATTCATTATATTTAAATATTTAAATTTTATAATTCCACTTTATATAACATTTTCATTTCCAAAGTAATACTTCATCCGTTTATATATTTATATTCGTTGTTTAAACTAAAGATTTCTCATCAAAGTGTGATAATCAAAATCACACTACACTTCAAAATTTTAAAATAATTAACTTCAATATTGATATATGAATTGATTCAGTGCATCTTGATGCATCTTATTACTGTTGATCTTCAATTAAAATTGATCTAAGAGTGGAGATCCCTTCTTACCATTCTCACCATAATTTTTCATTTTCACCATAACTCAATCCTTGATTTTAATTTGTATTATTATTAATTTAATTTGTATACTATCTGTAAAGAAAACTTTATTGTAAAGCAAGAAAGAAACATTAACAGAATAAATTGAAATCCAGAATTTATATATCATGTATTTTAATTTTATGCTCCTATAAACTATCATGTTAAAATGTTTAAACATTTTAAACGTTGATCTATAAACTCAATTTTATTATAGTAACGTATTTAATATAATATATTGTCAACGTAAAATTTAAAACATAATATATTAATAAACATGTGAAGGATCGTGTGAGAAGGAAAATTATAGTGAGAAGGATAAGAAGACATTTGAACGTTTGATCACTTTTAATTTCATTCCCATCCATGAATTACGCTTTAAATGGGAAGTGATCCATTGCATCTCGATGCACCTCATTAGTTTTGACATTCAGTTAGGATTGATCGAAAGTGAAGATCTCTTCTTATGCTTCTCACCATAACTCTCGTTCTCACTGTAACTCCCCTTCTCATCGAAACTCAACCCTATGAGTTGAATTCCGGTGAGAAAGATAGTTAAGGTGAGAAGCTTAAGAATGGATCTACACCTATAGATGCACATTAAGATGAGATGCACCGATCAATCCCTGTATCAAACGTGATTCATAGATGGGTTTGAGATTAAAGGTGATCAAGAATTCATATTTTTTTTATGTTTCTCATCTTAACTTTGTTTCTTGCACCATCCTTGGCCTTTTAATATAAAATGTAAATTAAATAACTGAATTAAGTGGTAGTGATAGGGAGCATGAGTGTAAATAAGTTGGTCAGAGTTTGCAGGGACTGACCACCGCAGGTTCGTGCACCTGTGAGGTCTTAAACTCTGGCTGTGGCTTGTGCTGGTTGCTGTGTTCGGGGTCCTCCTTTACGTGTTGTAACCTGCATCAGGACAACTTTTGCCTCCATCATTCATTTCTGCAAGCCATCTCCTAAACAATCTATGACCGCTTTTGTTGGGTCTGTTAAGTCGGTTTTTTGTGTTATACGATTCTCATAATAACAAAATCGAGTATTTGTTATGTCTACAGTTTTCAAGTGTTATAATAAAATAAAAAAACTTTATAAGACTTAAGTTTACACGATCAGATAATAAAATATCTTATCTAAAAATAGGCGAAGAATTGTGTGACAAGGAAAGTTAAAGGTGAGAAACGTAAGAAGAGATTTGAAGTCTTGATCATCTTTCATCTCAAACTCACCCATGAATCGCGCTTGATACGGGGATTGATCCAGTGCATCTCATCCTAATGTGCATTCAAGGGTGTAGATTTCTTCTTATGCTTCTCATCTTAACCCTCCTTCTAAATCTTAACCCTCCTTCTACCCAACCTTCTCAAAATATCATAATAAGTGTATATGATGCTTTTGGATGCGGTTACAAGTTTTTAAGGACCTTTTTAACTTAATGTATTGTAAGGTTGGGTTCCGGTGACAAGAGAAGTTATAGTGAGAAGCGTAACAAGAAATCCTCACTTATGGATCAATCAAAATTGAATGTCAACATTAATGATGTGAATTGAGATGTACCAGATCAATTCCCTTCTAAAGCACAATTCATGGGTGGACATTATATTAAAAGTGATCAAATGTTCAGAACTCTTCTTATGTTTCTCAGCATAACTTTCTTTCTCACATGATCCTTCACGATGTGTTGGTATTAGTTATTTTATAAGACACTTTTGAGAAATGTTCTATAAACTCACTTTTTATAGGACATTTGTCTTTATATATGACACATTTCCAAATAGTGTTCTACAAAATAGTGAATACCAAACTTTACGACTCCCAAAAGTGTCATATAATCGTAACACTTTCAGATATGGCACTTTATCTTCTGGTCTTATATATTTGAGTCTTATAACAGGATCTATTAGGACACTTAAACACTTTAGACGTCCTATAAACTCAACTTTATTGTAGTGTCTTATTATTTGGTTACATATATATATATATATATATATAAATAAATATATATATATATATATATATATATATTTAAATTATCAGATCATCGAATCTAAAAATTAAGTTTTTTGGGATTTATAGTGATTTGATATAAATGGATATATTGGATAAGAGTTTATATTTTTTCTTCGTTGGACATTTGTCTCCAACAATGTTCTCAAATTCTAGCTCTTCTTCTTATGTTATATATTTGTATCATATTATTTCATTCTACCTTGCCCCGTAGAATTACGTTGTTTATTCTTATAAGGTTGTCATATAAGGGGCTTGATACCTGGTTTTTAAAATGGCGAGTTTAAGTGTGTAGACAAAGCGGACAATATCTGGTACAGTTGTCTTGGGATTTTATAGATGGTATCAAAGCTCTATAATGATGGCCAGCATCCTATAGATGATGAAATCCTATAGTGAACTTGACCTCAAATAACCCGGTCATCTAAGAAGTAGACCCTAAGTCTATAATGATGGCCAACATCCAATAGATGATGAAATCAACTATGAATAGACGAGAAGAAAGATTTATGAAGATACTGGAGGACAGAGATGCAAGTAATCAGAGGCATAAGACATTTGCAGAAAACGTTGTGGGTAGTTTAGGGGGTGTTGGACATGTTGTTGACACTATGGAACAAGTTGTTGTCGGGGTGGGACGAGGAGAAAAAGTTTGCTTATACAAGATTTTCTTATATAGCAAACCACCTAAATTCTTGAAAACTACCGATCCTGTTGCATGCATGAATTGGATCCAAGAGATCGAACAATCTTTTGATTCAAGTGATTATTACGAGCAACAGAAAGTAAAATTTGTTTCACAGATGCTAAGGGGCCCTCAGATGGTGGAACGTCACCATGTCCGCCCTTGGAGCAACAATCATCCCACTCTTGACTTGGAAGGTCATTAAGTGAAAAGGTTTAGACAAGTATGCAATGAAAGGGCTTTGGATCGGATTGAGGATGAGTCCCGAGCTTTCAAGAAGGGGGATAAATTTGTGGCCTGCTACTCAAGATTGTTCATGGAGAAGCTTGACCTCGTGGGACATCTAGCCCCGAATGAAAAGTCCAAAGTCATAGCATAGCTTAAAGGCTTACAGACTGAGATGAACACATCATAGCGACTCTTCAAGAAGCTATGGAGGAAGCTCAATTGATAGAAGACGATATCGATTAAGGCAAAGAAGAGTAATCATTAGTTGGGAAAAGAGGAAATTAGAAGGCTCGCAAGGTTCCTTCAAAAAGTCAAGGCCTTTTCCCAGTAGAAAAGGTGCATGAAGCCCGGAATGACGCAAGATGGTATCCAAAATGGAAGAGAAAACACTTTGGCTCTTGCAACCCCACTCCAATGACGTGTTATAAAGGTGGAAAGTTTGGTCACTCAAGCTTTGTGTGCTCTATCAAGGAAACAGTATGTTATAAATTTAAAGAAATGGGTTATGTAAGGAATGATTGGCTCAAGTTGAAGGATGGTTCAAGAGGTACTAGCACGGGAAGCCAACAAAAGAAGAAGAGTGCTTCGAGAGATCAAGGGAGATTCTTCCAAATGTGGACTAAAGAAGAAAAGGAGACCAGTGATGTGATGTCTTGTACGTTCTTACTCAACTCCATACTCGTTTATGTACTTTTTGATTTGAGTGCAAACTGTTCTTTTATAGAAAAATATTTTTATAAGTTGTTGAATGTTTCTCCTAGTACCCTTTGTGATGCATTAATTGTGGAGAGGTGGCCAACAGGGAGCAACTTGTTCTTCATGAAATTCTCACTTTAGAAATCAGAGGAGAATAAATTTTAGTGGATTTACTACCTATGTACATTAGGAGTTTTGACATCGTTATTGGGATGGACTGGTTAGTAAAAGAATCAAGTTGAGGTTCTTTGTGCAAAAAAACTCATTCTAGTACCTATAGAGGATGGGAGTACAGTGTTTGTTTATGGATAGAAGTGTAAGAGGGAAGTGACGATCATTTCGGCAATCAAAGCTCATAAATGCCTATTAAAAAGGTGTTCATCATTCTTGGATTATGTGTTAGATGCCAAGACGGAGAAGAGAAAAATTGAAGATGTGAAGTGTTGATCCTTTCTCTCAGTGATTTGATGATAATCCCTTTTCTCTTTCATGTTGTATTTGTGTTTCTGTATTTTTAGTTCCAGCGATCTTCACTGAGTATGTTCAGTGATC
>NC_037538.1:19123359-19126166 GCF_001531365.2 Cynara cardunculus var. scolymus
TCTCTAACCTTATTCTTACTTCAAGCATCTTCTAGCTTAAGTAAATGATCTTTCTTTTAACAACTTCTTTTCTTGTAATTGCTAAAGCTTTGTGTGTAACCAAAGATTGTTTAGATAGGTTTTTATTACCTTATCTTTCCGCAAACAATCTTGTAAAATCTGTATTGATCTTCTATATCAATATATATTTTAAATTTGAAAATACTATGTTTGTATTCATCCCCCCCCCCTTCTACAAACTGTTTCTCTTCTTGTAGACTCTTACGGGACCAACAAGTGGTATCAGAGCAGTGTTTTCTTTCTTTCCTTGTGTTTGGCTAATTTTCTGTATTAATTTATCTCTTCTTAGATAATTTACTACTTACAAATGGCTTTACAAATTGCAAACACACACACAAAAGATAATGGCTCTCTTGCCAAACCTCCCCGGTTTGTCCGTGACAACTTTAGTCTCTGGAAGAACCGGATGTCCTTCTTTCTGGAAGGTGTGGATCCTGAAATTCCACATTACATAGAAAATGGACCATGTATTCCATTTGCTGTTGTTTCGGCTGTTCCAGAAACAGGGACGACTGCCGCGATTCCTGAACGGCAGGTTCCAAAGCTTCCACATCAGTGGAGCGATGAGGACAAGAAGAAAATAGCTATAGGCACGCGTGCTCGGTCTATAATAGATATGTCTCTTCCTGATGAGATCTATCACTCAGTGATGAAACTCAAAACTTCTAAATCTGTATGGGATACACTTTGTGTCCAATATGAAGGAACCACTCAGGTTCAGGAGACTAGAAAAATCAATCTAGTAAGACAGTATGAAAGCTTTCTCTGTGGAAAGTCTGAGACGCTGTCTGAAGTACATCAAAGATTTAATTGCCTTCTTATTGATCTTAGGGCTGTCGGTAGGGAATATTCTAATTCTGAAACCTTGACTAAGTTTCTACAATGCCTTCCTGAGTCTTGGGACACCTTTTCCATGTGTCTCAAGATGTCAAATGACATGTCCACTCTTTCTCTTTCTACCTTATACGGGATTCTGCTTAACCATGAGCAATCTCGTCAGCTAAAAAAAAATCTTGTAAAAGAATCCAAGGAAATGAAAAGCTCTCCTTTAGCTTTGATCTCTGAAGCTTCTTCAGTTGAAACTTCTACTCCTTTTGTTTCTTCTCTACCTCCCGTGGTCATCACGGAGATAGATTCTTTTGAGAACATTCTAGAATCTGATTTAACAGATTTTGATGAGTCCCTGACACTCCTGACTAAGTCATTCAGGAGGTTCGCCAGCAAAAGCAATTTCTGCAGATCTCCTCAGCTATCCTTAAGGGAGAAGCCAAAGTCTGAAAGAATAGACAAGGCTTCAGCTGTCTGCTACAACTGTCACCGGCCCGGACATTTTGCAGGTGAATGCAGACCAACGAAGAATGCGACGCCATCTTCTAAAGTTTCCTCCTCCTCCTTCAGGACCAAAGATGAAAAATACTTAAAACTGAAGGAGAAATACAAGAAGATGAAGAACAACCAGCGAAAGGCTAAAGGCCTTATTGCTGAAGAGCATGAYTGGGCTGAATCATCTGATGAATCATCTTCARACGAAGAGGATAAAGCCTATGTCTGCTTGATGGCCATTGATGCTGATGAAGGATCTTCTAAAGCATCTACCTCCTATGAGCCATCTTCTTTTACTCAGGTAGGTATCCTGAATGAACCTTATTCTAGTCTTTATGTACTGGATACGCTGACGGTTGACCTTTACAATGCCCTCAATGGCAAATCAAAAGCTGAGATGCTTAATGTTGATCTTCAAGAGCAATTGAAGATTTGTCATTCTAAGATCAAAGAACTGACATCTGTTGAAAAAAATCTTAAAGATCAGGTTATTGTAAACCAAGCCATCACCGTTGAATGTGAGAAAGCTGTTGTTGAGCATGAGCGAGCAATTGCTGAACTCAAGGCTGAGAAAGCTACCATTGAAGGGTGGTGCAAAGCTTCCCTCAAGGCCCCTGAGATCATTAACGCTCAGATCCCGGCTAAGAATACAACTGGTCTAGGATTCTCCTATGACCAGGAAGAATGTGTTAAAGACAGGTCCATGCTTAAATTTGGTACCTTTGTCTCATCTATTCCTAACACTTCTTCCTCTCAGTCCTCTTCTTTTACTGAGAGTCATCTTGAAGGAACTCCTTTGAGTTCTGGGTGCAAAGACAAAGGTAAATCCACTATCACAACATCCCTTTCTAAGAAGCCTAACAATTCTAATAGATCTAAATCTATTCCTTTAACTTGTAAAACTTTTCTTCTTCTTCAGGGACTAGGAAATCTGAATCGCATCAGAAATCTAAGTTACAGCTCAAGGTGAACTTTTCACCTAAGGAATCCATTCCCTCAAAGGTTCCTCCAAGAACCAATGAGAAGGGAATCCTTGGAGCTGGTCCCACTTCTAGTCTGATACTTCCTGGCCCTAAAGCTATTCCTAGTTTTAGAAAGTGTAAACACTGTGGTGAAAGAACACATGTTGTCAGTAAGTGTCCTTCTATCGTCAAAGCTGGTTCACCAGTTTTGAGCAAGAAAGTAACCAAAGCTGAGAAATCAACTAAAGTGAAATCATCCACAAAGGCTGCTCCTGCAGTCAAGGTGAAGAAAACCATTGAAGCCACTTCTTCAGGCTCAGTGAATACAACTCCTGCTGAAATATCTTCAGCATCATACATTGTAATCCCTACCACTGAAGTCTCTTCGACAGACTCAGTGAAGATTTCCACTGAAACTACCTTGGTAGTATCAAGGGTTGTTCCTCTTTCCATTCAAACCTC
>NC_037538.1:19129356-19131219 GCF_001531365.2 Cynara cardunculus var. scolymus
AGTGCTCTATCTCTAACAATGAACTCTTGAGTAAATATACTACTCTCTAAGGTATGATTACTCTTCCCTTTTCAAAACTTAAAACCATCACTAAATACTTTCTCTTTTTCAGTGATAAAATATTTTAAAAGGTGGTCTCAGTGATTCTCAACACACCATATCTTAAAGTATATCTTTATACTTATCTTAGAAATCTAAAAGATCACTGACTCTTTTCTTCAGTGATCAAAAAGTTTTTTAAATGCCAGTTTCAGTGACTCTTTTCACTAAAACATGAYGTCTKAAAACCATCACTGAATACTTTCTCGTTTTCAGTGATAAAATGTTTTAAAAGAAGTCCTTCAGTACTTTTTAACTGAATGACTCTTCATATTCTTAAACACCTTTTTGTTTTTAAAAGAAAATAGTTAATGCATCGTCTTTATGACGACATTCTCTGTTTACTATGAGCGACACTTTGAGACGCGCAAAATGACCTGTCATTACGCTACCTCATTAAATGTCATCCAATCGTGGATGAGAACGTGGCATGTTTTTCATCATGAACACTTTCCCGAACCGTCGTCTTTTTCTCTCTCTCATATTTCTTCTCTCTCTCCTCTTACCTATAAATATAAGATTTCTTCTTCACTTTTCTCTTTACGCTTTCATAATCTTTAAACGAACCTCTGCTAAGATTACTCCAAAGCAAGAACACTCTCTTCAAACGTCTTTTTCGAACTTTCCTCTTCACTTCCAAAGGTCAGAATCTTCTTTTTCTTCTACGTTATAAGAAATATGTTTAATCTTATTAAGAACTTTGTTCTCTTAATGCATTAAACTGTAAAGATTTTTAATCATCTCCTTCTTGATTAACAAATCTGTTTCTTTGTACACATTCTACTTGAAAAACCCTAATTTCTTTAAGGATTTTTCAAATGAAGTTTTTCCTTGTTTAAAAACTTTTTCTATACTCTTGATATATTTCTAACCAATCTGTTTCTTCCTGTTTATGTTACTTCTTTAACAATATACAGATGGCTGCCAATAACGTCAACTTCACCATTGATGAGATCTCTGTCAAGGCCAACAACCACATTGCCTTGCTAGAGATACCCTCCACTAGAGCTTTTTACCAAGAGGCGGCGGACTTCCTCAAATAGTCGTCCCTTGGATATGCTCTCAACCATGAGCCTCTCATGGTCAAGGAACTTCTCCAGCAGTTCTGGTACACTGCTGAGGTGGTCGAGGTCCAAGACGAAGCTGGACGCACTATGGATAAAATCCACTTCACTTTCAACCGCATGGAAGTGAACTTTGGGGTTTGTACACTCCGATCAGCTCTCCGTCTTCCTAGGGGTCCCTTCGACAGCGAACTCTCCACCACCGAGATCATCTTTTTCCTCGATGCCATTGGCTACCAGTGGCCAATGAAGAAGGACTCCAGCACTCATCTCAAATCCCTCATGAAGATTGAGAAAAACAGGATGTCAGCCATCTGGCAATACCTGTTTTCTCATTTCATCCAGTGCATGGGTGGAAAAAACTGGCGGTCAGGCCTAGGCCTCCAGGATTGCCTTGATCATAGGCGTCTCTGCGATTCAGCGTCGCAATATAAATTATGCTGCGATCATTTTCGATGACTTGGTGCTGAAACTGAACAAGTGCCAGCGAGAAAAGGTGGTGTCTTACACCAGGTTTCTTTCTATGGTATTGACTAAGATCTTCAAAAGTCTTTACCCCAAAGAAGAAAATGTTCCAGCTTTTAGGCTTGGATCCAGGATTCTGGATCATAAGCTGAGGGACAGTGATATGGCACTCTCTTCCATTGTGTCTATCACTACCTTTTCTCAGGTGGTCACGACAAGGGCAACCCCCCCCCCC
>NC_037538.1:19132501-19134537 GCF_001531365.2 Cynara cardunculus var. scolymus
TCCATGGTTCTCCAGCGTCAGCGCTTGGACGAACTCTCTGGCCAATTCTCTCGAGTTTTAGCCACAGAGGGGGAGATGAGGTCCAATGCAGGTGAATCATCTGATGCTGCTCCTACAACTTCTCAGGCTGTTGGTCCATTATCAGCTTCAGTTGCAGTTGAAGTTGAGGCTCTCGGAGCTGAAGTAGTTGTTGCTCATGTAATCACGTCCACCGAAGCTGCTCTAGCTGAGGTTGACGAACCTATCCCTAGGGATGATGTCCATACCATCACTGTTGCTGGTGATGATGATGATGTTGATGATGATGAAGAAGATGATGTTGAAGACAATGATGAACCTGTCATTCCAGACACCAGAGATGATCTAGATGGTGACGACGACGATGATGATGAATATGACTTTACCATCAAGTTCCAGAAGCCATCAACCGTCACCAAAGGTGTTGCTCTCGGGGATCCTATATCCCAGGGGGAGCAAAGGCAAGGTGAATCGACTCCATCAGGGAACCAGGACCCCAAGTCAAAAGCCAAGGCGGTCGCTAAAGAAGGTAACTTGAAGGTACTTTTCAAAAGCCCTCAACAAACCTCGTTTGAAGACTCTACCTCTCAGGTAGTGATTACTTCAGAATATCAACTTCATATCCCATCAACAACCTGCGATCGACTGGAGCAGGTATCTGATCAACCCATCTCTTGTGCTCCAACAGACCAGCAGATGTCTCAGCTGAAGGAGTCACTCAACCAGACTAGAGTAAAAATTCCTCTTCGTACCTCTAGTGGTGGTGAGTTTGACTTCTTATCTGAAGCTGAAAGACTCGAGGCATTAAGGGCTGAAAAAGAGCTAGAGCTTCAAAAAAAGCAGACTGAAGACAGCTTAAAGTTGGCCAAGTCACTAGCTGCTAAAGTCCTTCCCAAGAAGAAGTYCAAGAAAACGGTGAATCCTGTCCAAGCCCAAGCTAGACTTCTTTCGATTGCTGAAGCTGAACGCAAGAAGAAGCTAAAGCTGGAGGATAAGGATAAGCAATGGAGCGAAGCAAAACTGAAAAAGAGACTCAGTCCCCGCCCAATCATCAGTGTCAGCATCAGCGGACGTTCTAAAGACGGTGGAACACTGGTCTCAATGTTCATCACCAGGGACAATCTTGATGCCGTTACCGAGTACCCTTCCTACCTTGGCCGCTATGGATACAGCAAATGGATGGAGATCAGACAAGCCATTCAGCAATCCAAGTCGAGACACAAGACACTTATCGAGGACACCATCAACGAGCTCATCAAAAGGATGTCTAGGTATGTCAAGGTCCCTAACCGGCCAATCTGAAGAAAGGTGGGAAGAAGAAACTCAAGTTCTCTGATCCTAATGATGGACCATTCCTAAGGAATGAACATGAAACAAGGTTCTCCTTAGATGAAGTCCTGAAGGGTCATAAGAGTATAGACATTTCTATGCTGAATCTTGAGTTGCCAGATAAGGGTCCCTATACACCCAACTCTGTGCATTTTAAACATGAGTTAGGGGTTATATTCCTTCACTATGAAGGTGAAGTCAGATTTCAGAGAATGTCAGAGCTACATCTATGTCCAATGGATCACTTGGTTTATCTTTTGCTCTGGATAGATGATAGCATGCCTGGAAAAATCGTAGATCTGAAGATACGAAGGGAATTTTTACGTCGAAGAAACCTTGGTGAAGATGTACCTGATTACATAGATCTAAGTGTTCTAGAATAAGATTCTCTTTGTAACAACAATCCACTTTTATTTGTAACTTCATGTACTATATCTCCTTTCAGTGATTATACTTATATTCTGTAAGTTCTGGACATGTACTGTAAAACTTGCATTATTTCCTATGATTAATAAAATGAGTATTCCATGTACTTCACTAAAAAGATCCCTGAAAAAAGTAATAGGGACACAAGTCTATAAGTTCCAATGTTACTTTTCGCATTCACTGACAGTCTATAAGTTAGTGAATAAGCTTTCAGTTTCAGTTTCCGTACTTGTAATTTTCTTAGATATAACTTAAGAAAACTT
>NC_037538.1:19135007-19142300 GCF_001531365.2 Cynara cardunculus var. scolymus
ATGAGACCTTCAGGTCATTCCAGCATTCAGCGATCAAAGGAAGCTTGCTTAGCACGATTGTTGTTGTCTTGTCCTTATGCACACAAAGGACAAAACCCATACCCTTACAAAAGTTAGTACGGTACGGAGTCGACTAGTCGACTCTTTGTCCACCAAACTTTAGGTAAGGATGTGTGCTCAGAAATAATGCTTTTCTACTATTTACTGTAGCAAAAGACAAGCCTTCCTCTTAAGGCTTGACACGCACTCTAAACCTATCATATTGCAATAAATGGACATTCAATGCACTTGTATGAATAGAAGTGTTTCTTCACCATGCAGAGAGCGCGCATCTCTCTCTAACCTTATTCTTACTTCAAGCATCTTCTAGCTTAAGTAAAGGATCTTTCTTTTAGCAACTTCTTTTVTTGTAATTGCTAAAGCTTTGTGTGTAACCAAAGATTGTTTAGATAGGTTTTTATTACCTTATCTTTCCGCAAACAATCTTGTAAAATCTGTATTGATCTTCTCTATCAATATATATTTTAAATTTGAAAAATACTGTGTTGGTATTCATCCCCCCCCCCTTCTACAAACTGTTTCTCTTATTGTAGACCCTTACGGGACCAACATGAAGTTTTTAGTGAATTTTCGGATATCTTTCCAGATGATTTTACTGGCTTACCACCTGACCGCTAGGTGGAGTTTTGTATCGACTTAGTTCCAGAAGCTACACCAAGAGCTCATGCACCTTACTGTCTAGCACTGATCGGGATGGAAGAAATGATTAATCAATTACAAGAATTGCTCGAGAAGGGCTTCGTTAGACCAACCTCTTCATCGTGGGGAGCTCATGGTCTTATTCGTTAAAAAGAATGATGGCACGCTGCAAATGTGCATCGATTATTGAGAGTTGAACAACGTAACCGTGAAGAATAAATATCAATGTGTCATATCGACAAATTATTTGATCAACTTCAAGGGGTGGGGTTTTTCTCAAAAATAGACCACTGCTCGGGTTACCACTAAGTGCGTGTGAGAGAAGATGATGTCTCAAAGACGATATTTAAGACATGGTATGGTCAATTCTGAATTTCTCGTAATACCATTTGGTCTACTAATGTGTCGGTCGTGTTTATGGACTTGATGAACCGAGCTTGTCGTTATTTCCTTGACAAATATGTCATTGGGTGCATTGACATCCTTACCTATTCCAATAATGAAATGTTAGAAGTGTTGACAAAAGAGAAGCTCTATGCCAAGTTCTCTAAGTGCGACTTCTGGTTGCACAAGGTTCAATTTTTAGAACACGTAGTGACCCGAGATGGAATGGTGGACTTATCAAAGATTTAAGATATAATGAATTGGGAGCCACCCAAGAGCCGAACCGAGACTTGGAGTTTCTTGGGATTAGCCGATTACTGCCAAATATTCATCCGATACTTTTCCAAGATAGTTTCTCCATTGACCGCATTGACGAAGAAAAATGTAAAATTTCTATGAACTGATGCTCAAGACTTAGCATTCAAGACCTTGCAAAGGAAGTTATGCGAGGTGCCAATCTTATCTTAACCCAAAGGAACGAAGGAGTTCATGATATATAGTGATGCCTCTAAATTATGTTTGGGTTCTTTCCTTATGCAATGAGGAAAGGTGATTGCTTATGCTTCTAGACAACTCAAGGAGCACGAGAGGAACTACCCAACCCATTACTTAGAATTGGTGGCAGTGGTTTTTGCTTTGAAGTTGTGATGTCACTACCTTTATGAAATGAAATGCATACTTTGCATGATCATAAGAGCTTAAAATATGTCTTTGACCAAAAAAAAACTAAATATGCACCAAAGAAGACGGTTGGAATTAGTCAAAGATTATGATTGTGAATGCTCTACCGTTGTTAAGTCGAAAAGAGTATAGTAGAAGTATTTGCGCTTCAATCTCTTGAATTGACGTGGTATCGAGCTTAATTAAGAAAATCAAAGAGGAACAACCGAAGCATTGTTGCAAGCTAACGTCAAATACGAAGTCATGGTAAAGTAACACTTACAATTGTCGGAGGACGATCGAGGTTTGAAACTTTTTTTAGGCCAAGTATAAGTACCCAAGGTTGAAGGATGTCAATAATTACTTTTAGAGGATGCTTATAAGTCTAAATTTTCTATCCACCCCGTTAGCACGAAAATGTATTAAGATCTTAAGTAAAACTACTGGTGGCCCATCATGAAACTCGACATAGCCAAGTATGTGGAAAGTTGTTTAACATGTCTTCAAGTCAAAAGTGGAGCATTAAATACCATGCTGAAGTCTCTAATCTTTGGAAATTCGGAAATGGAAGTGGGGACACATCACTATGGACTTTGTGACTAAATTACCGAGAATGTTAATCCCGAGCGAGAACGAGATGTTGATTTACTTTACCTCGCCTCACCATATAACTTTCGCTCCTTGCATAAAGGACACTCTGTTACTGATTGTTCACTAAACTTCCTTTTCTTTGATTTCGCGACTTTGATAGAAAGAGCAACTCTGTAACACCCCCAAATCCATACATTGCATATAACACATATTTCATACATCGAATACATGTTTTAAACCCACATAGGTCCATAATACAAGAGTCTAAAATACGAAATACACAACTCAAAAATTCCAAATACAAGTTCTTGCAAATGTAATTCCTATGAGTTCCTATCTTCCCGCATGCAAGTAAAAATAGAATCATAGTATGCCTTTCCCCTTATCACTATAGCTGGTATTACCTGCACACACATAATTGAAACACACAAAATGAGGGTTAGACAACAGTCTATTGAGATCCCCCTTTTTCATGCAGTGCAGGGTGATAAACACTAAAACCTTTATCACAAATTGTGGCATAAAAACATATTCTTCTTTGGTCCATCGGTCCTCTGGTCAAAAATCAACACTTAAAAATTTGACGCCAAGAGGTCCAGTACCCCTGTGGTTCCTCTTCCAGAGCTTCTGGCAATACATGTACGCTCAACCAGAGCTTCTGGAATTGCGCGTAAGACCATCCAGAGCCTCTCCGGACTAGCGCTCAAGGCCATCCAGAGCCCTCTGGACTATTACAAGGAAGTTCGCCAAGTATAAAAACATTTGAAAACTCTTTTAGATTTATGACCAAAGCTTCTGGTTCCTCAATCCAGAACCTCTGGTTCAAAACCAAAATATTTATAAAAGGCTTTAAGATTAACAAGAGCCTCTGGTTCCTCAATCCAGAGCTTCCAATCTAAAATCAAGACCAACCAGAGCTCCTCTGGTCTATTTTTCGTAAAAAGAATCAAGTATAAAAACTCTGAAAATGATTTTTATAAAGGAAGTTTAATACAGAGCTCTTATTTAGAAGATGCAGAGCCTCTGTATGCGGAAGCCTTATTTTAAAAGCAGAGCTCTGTATCTAGCAGATATAGAGCCTTTGTACAAAAACCCAATTTTTAATACAGAGCTATGTATTTAACAAATACAAAGCTTCTGTGTGATAGACCAATTTTTTGATTCAGAGCTCTGTATCTAACAGATACAGAGCTTTTGATTTTCACAACCGACTATGCAAAAACACTTGCATTGTTTTCAAACACTAACCAGACCCTTCTAGTTCTTTAAAATAAAAACCAACCAAAGCCCTCTGGTTCCTTGACAGGTATACCCAGAGCCTTTGTGGTACCTCTGGTTCAACAGTATGATCAAAACAGTTTTATCCAAAATCAATGACCAAGGGCCATATTTTTCCCAATCCATAAATCAATATTATAATCTCTAATAAGAACAACATCTCTGAATCCTCAAATCACTAAGAAGTGAGAACTCCATTCTGTTGTATCCTAAGAGACATAATAGCAATAGTTATACCATGCACACACAACGACCATCCGTATTACATCCAAAATCCCCATCATAGCAATAGTTATCACAAACCACACACGACCAACCTTATTTCCCTGAAAATCATATAAGTATTTCATCCAACTAATAGGCTGCAATATTCCTGTTAGAGTGAACCTGTTCATAGTTTCATCAAAATCTGGTTCCCCCCACAGGTTTTGTAACAAATCTGCACTTTTGGATTTCCAAGTCAGAACCTTATTTCGGAATCTTCATTAGAAAACTAAGTCACTTAGGATTAACCTTATCCAGAGTATGATCTTGAAGAGGTCGCCTATTCGATCAGAGGCTCTGGCGACAGTCACAGAGACTCTGATGATGGCCACAGAGGCTCTGGTGGCAGACACAGAGGCTCTGGTACTATCTACAGAGGCTCTATTGCCTCCTCCCAGAGACTCTGTGTCTTTTCACAGGGACTCCGGCAACTCTTCACAGAGACTCTGTGTCTTTTCACAGAGACTCCGGCAACTCTTCACAGAGACTCTGTGTCTCTTCACAGAGACTCCGGCAACTTTGCATAGAGACTCTATGTCTTTTCACAGAGGCTCTGGCATATCTTTGTAGAAGCTCTGTGTCTCCGCACAGAAGCTCTGGCGTCTTTTCTTCGCAGAGGCTCTGTTGTCTTCTTTCTGAGGCGCTGGTTGCCCATACTTGATCATTTCAGTACGGTAGCTGGTCTTGTTCCAGACTTGGACATTTTGGTTATTTTAAATTTTTTGGGTTTTAAATTAAGGAAATGTATAAGTCCTTGGGCTTGGGCCTTTAGAAGCCAGCCCACTACTCTTCTAGAAGCCTCATATAAATACCCCCCATCTCTTTTAAAAACTYTTCATTATTCAAAAACTCTAGCCTTTTCTCGTTCTCCCTCTCTAAAAAGTTCATCACCTTCAAGCCGAACTCTTCTCCCTACAAGTTTAGGATCGCTGCTGTGTTCGAATCGTTCTTTTCTGCCTCGTCTTCAAAAAGDTATGCTCCTAAAGTCATCTATTCCTCTTTAAAGKGTTCAAATTCCTATTTTCTCTTCCTGCTCAACTCAAGTTTTGGAATTTAAAGATGGTGAGATTATCCATCGAAGACATGCATATGTCTCCATCAGATGATAATCTGTGACCCAGAAACCTTTTTAATCCCAAAAGAGAAKAAGAGAGTTCTTACATTCTAGGAACCGATTGCACCTTCGGGTGACTTGAGTCTTGCATGCATCTCTAAATCAAATCTTTCATCTTGTAGCTTTCCGAGATCTAAAGACTCCCAATTGTTTTCTTTTCTTTTCTTTTCTGGATCTTACTCAAGAAATGAGAATTTGGGGTATTTTCTGTCTCTATTCTTGGAATTATAGAGTCAAAACCATCCCCATTTGCTGCCATTCTTGGGCATGCAACCGGATTTGGGGAAGTGTGCGACTCGAGGATTTAATTGTTCTTGGGAAGGGTGTTAAACCCACCCAAAATCTTCAAATACCATCAGATGGCGGCTGTCATCATTTGTTTTGGAAGGGCATTAAATGATGTCATTACTTGAATTTTTTTTTGGTGATATTCGTTAAGGCTAATGTTTAAGCGTCCGCTACATTGGTTTTAGTATCTGGCGGATTGCTTTGAAAACAATTTTACCCAACTTAAGTTTTGGAGGTTTAGAAGTTCTTATTAAGTATTGATCGCTCTGTCAGGAAGTCCGAGCAGGTGATAGCAAGCCTCTTAAGGAAACAATTGATTTTCGCCAAACTATGAGTTTCACGGCCCCCTTTTTACCAATTTATCGTTTTGGGGTGAAAAGCATGATTATTGAATATTTGATAGATTTATATCGATATATGAATCTTGTTATGAGTATTTAAATGTATACATTATTGATATGTCGAGATTGAAAGTCCCCGTTTATTTCCACTACTATTAATTCATTTTGAACCCATGATTCTTGTGGATGGCGCTATTTGGTTGTTATACCCACCCTCTTTATTAACATGTAGGGGTGCACTTGGTCATTAAATTTTGCTCTACACATGTGACCCGAAGTGGTCACCGCTGAGGTAGTCCGGTAGGAGTTCTACACATGTGACAGGAAGTGGTCACCGCTGAGGTAGTTCGGCATGAGTTCTACACATGTGGGGTTTAGTCCCACCGTTGAGGTAGTTCGTAAATATGATCTACACATGTGGTTCGCTACCACCTCTGAGGTAGTTCATGGGGCGTTTTTAGGCTTAGTAGTGGCTCAACAATATAAATCATGTGTAAGACGTTATTTTTAAGATATTGCTCATAAATTTGTAACCAAGATTGTTGCATTTAAAATTATTTTATGCATTTAAAACCTGTGAACTCCCCAACTCTTGTAGTTGACTCTGTTTTATGACATGCTTTTCAGGTACTAAGTAAGTTATGTGGACTCTGGGAGCGTTACTTGGATCACATCGATTAAGACAATTTTTATTGTATTTGAAAATACTTTTGTAACCTTGGAATCCTGTTAAGTCGATGAACTATTTTATTGTGAATCTTTGTAAAATGTGTATCTCTTAAACTGTTGCCAAGACTCGCTTGTCTGTTAGCACCCTGTGTTTCCGCTTTAGCGGGGTGTGACAGATTTGGTATCAAAGCCTCGGTTATAGAGAACGCTGGTTTTTCTTTAAAAACCATCGACTATAACTAAAATGATTTCTAAACGATTTTCAATCATGTGTTTAAAGCGGGCCTTGTTGTTACACATCGGTTAAGTAGAGTCTAATCAAATGTGCTTAATTTATGTGTAATAAAAAGAACTTAACCGATCTGATTAGAGGTATGCTCTAGTTGTGACACAATTATGAAAAGCATGAGCTTAGTCCCACTTTTGCGAATATCTGTTTCCTAGGATTAGAGGCACTGGTCAAGAAGACCAGAAGCAATGAAGTTGGAATCATTACCTTCGCAGAGGTTCTGGTCTCATTATCAGAAACTCTGCCATAAGTGAATAAGAGAACCAGAGGATCCATGCATGAGTTTCATGAATGATAAGCATAGGGGTTGCCACAGAGGCTCTGGTCCCGCTACCAGAGGCTCTGGTTGGTGCAAGATGTAGGACAGAGGGTCGTTGAACCCTTAGTATATCTAAGTAATGAAATTGCACCAGAAGCTCTGGTAGACACTCTGTGTATAGAGGCTCTGGCCTCGACACCAGAAGCTCTTGTAGCTATCTTGTGAACAGAGGCTCTGGCCTCGAAAGCTCTGTGAGGAAACAGAGGTTCTGGTTTCATTAGCAGAGGCTCTGGAATAGAACTCGGGTGTTGTCTAAGGATTCTAGTATGATTGTTGAGGCTTAGAGTTGTTTAGAAGTTTCCTCAAAAACCGCTAAGCTCTTGTTAGAGGATATACCTTAGTAACCATGATTATTTATGTCACAGATCCTCTCGATGATGTCTTCAAATTCAAGCGA
>NC_037538.1:19145325-19146395 GCF_001531365.2 Cynara cardunculus var. scolymus
GGCTACTACAGGCGTTTCATTGCAAATTTTTCAAAAATTGCACTACCGCTTACAGCCTTAACACAAAAAGATAAGAAATTTATCTGGAGCGAGAAGCAAGAAGAGGCCTTCGAGACTCTCAAACAGAAGCTGTGTAATGCACCTATCTTATCCCTACCAGAGGGCTCAGATAACTTCGTAGTCTTTTGTGATGCATCACATCAAGGCTTAGGTTGTGTATTGATGCAAAAGGATAAAGTAATTGCCTATGCATCGAGACAACTGAAAGTGCATGAGAAGAACTATACTAAGCACGACCTTGAGTTGGGAGCAGTGGTGTTTGCACTTAAATTATGGAGACATTATCTCTATGGCACAAAATGCACCATTTACACGGATCATAAAAGCCTTCAGCACATCCTTGAYCAGAAAATGTTGAATATGAGACAAAGAAGATGGGTTGAATTGTTCAGTGATTATGACTGTGAGATTAAATACCATCCGGGCAAAGCCAATGTTGTGGCCGATGCTTTGAGCCGGAAGGAAAGTATAAAGCCAACAAGGGTGCGGGTTTTGGGAATCTTGGTAAAAACTAGTCTGAAAGCTCWAATCCTAGAGAATCAAAAGGAAGCTCTAAGGAAGGAGAACTTAAAGGATGAAACTCTCCATGGCATAGAGTCCAAATTTCAGATGGAGTCTGATGGGGTGTGTTATTTGGGAAATAGAATTTGGGTACCTAGGATTGGCAATCTAAGATCAATTATTTTGGACGAAGCTCATCGATCAAAGTATTCAATACACCCGGGAGCAGACAAAATGTATAAGGGTTTAAAAGCATATTACTGGTGGCCTAGAATGAAGAAAGACATTGGACTATATGTAAATAAATGCGTAACTTGTGCAATAATTAAAGCAGAACATCAGAAACCTTCTGGTCTGCTCCAGCAGCCCGAAATTCCTCAATGGAAATGGGAGCAAATATCAATGGACTTTGTAACTAAGCTGCCCCAATCAGGAAAAGGGCATGATGCCATTTGGGTGATTGTGGATCGTTTGACAAAATCTGCTCACTTTTTGCCAATCAGGGAGGA
>NC_037538.1:19146907-19150188 GCF_001531365.2 Cynara cardunculus var. scolymus
TCTAAAGGTCTCGCCTTGGAAGGGAGTTATGCGTTTTGGAAAGAAAGGCAAGTTGGGCCCTCGCTATATTGGTCCTTTTGAAATAATAGAAAGAATTGGACCAGTAGCATATAAGTTAAATCTGCCCCAAGAGTTAAGCGYTATCCACGATACATTCCACGTATCGAATCTTAAGAGATGCCTGTCAGATGAAACCCAGGTTTTACCCCTGGAAGATTTGCAAGTTTTTGATCAACTGCATTTTGTTGAAAAACCCTTGGAGATTTTGGATAGAAAAGTTAAGCAGCTGAGACATAGTAGAATACCCATCGTGAAGGTTCATTGGAGTTCCAAAAATGGACCGGAGTATACGTGGGAAAGAGAAGACTTCATGAAGAACAAGTATCCCCACCTCTTCTCAAGCCAACCATGAATTGAAGCTCTGACGATTAAATTTCGGGACGAAATTTTTCTAAGTTGGGGAGGCTGTAACAACTCTGCACTTTTGGATTTCCAGGTTAGAACCTTATTTCAGAATCTTCATTAGAAAACTAAGTCTCTTCGGATTAACCTTATCTAGAGTATGATCTTGAAGAGGTCGCCTATTCGATCAAAGGCTCGGGCGACAGTCACAGAGACTCTGATGATAGCCACAGAGGCTCTGGTGGCAGACACAGAGGCTCTGGTACTATCTACAGAGGCTCTGTTGCCTCCTCTCAGAGACTCTGTTTCTTTTCACAGAGACTCCGGCAACTCTTCACAGAGACTTTGTGTCTTTTCACAGAGACTCCGCAACTCTTCATAGAGACTCTGTGTCTTTTCACAAAGACTCCGGCAACTTTGCACAGAGACTCTGTGTCTTTTCACAGAGGCTCTGGCATATCTTTGCAGACGTTCTATGTCTCCGCACAGAAGCTCTGGCGTCTTTTCTTCGCAGAGGCTCTGTTGTCTTCTTTCTGAGGCWCTGGTTGCCCATACTTGATCATTTCAGTACGACAGCTGGTCTTGTTCCAGACTTGGACATTTTGGTTATTTTAGATTTTTGGGTCTTAAATTAAGGAAATGTATAAGTCCTTGGGCTTGGGCCTTTAGAGGCCAGCCCACTACTCTTCTAGAAGCCTCATATAAATACCCCCCATCTCTTTTAAAAACTCTTCATTATTCAAAAACTCTAGCCTTTTCTCGTTCTCCCTCTCTAAAAAGTTCATCACCTTCAAGTCGAACTCTTCTCCCTGCAAGTTTAGGATCGCTGCTGTGTTTGAATCGTTCTTTTCTGCCTCGTCTTCAAAAAGGTATGCTCCTAAAGTCATCTATTCCTTTTTAAAGTGTTCAAATTCCTATTTTCTATTCCTGCTCAACTCAAGTTTCGGAATTTAAAGATGGTGAGATTATCCATCGAAGACATGCATATGTCTCCATAAGATGATAATCTATGACCCATAAACCTTTTTATTCCCAAAAGAGAAGAAGAGAGTTCTTACATTCTAGGAACCGATTGCACCTTCGGGTGACTTGAGTCTTGCATGCATCTCTAAATCAAATCTTTCATCTTGTAGCTTTCCGAGATCTAAAGACTCCCAATTGTTTTCTTTTCTTTTCTGGATCTTACTCAAGAAATGAGAATATGGGGTCTTTTCTGTCTCTATTCTTGGAATTATAGAGTCAAAACCATCCCCATTTGCTGCCATTCTTGGGCATGCAACCAGATTTGGGAAAGTGTGCGACTCGAGGATTTAATTGTTCTTGGGAAGGGTGTTAAACCCACCCAAAATCTTCAAATACCATCAGATGGCGGCTGTCATCGTTTGTTTTGAAAGGGCATTAAATGATGTCATTACTTGAATTTTTTGGAGATATTCGTTAAGGCTAATATTTAAGCGTCCGCTACATTGGTTTTAGTATCTGGCGGATTGCTTTGAAAACAGTTTTACCCAACTTAAGTTTTGGAGGTTTAGAAGTTCTTATTAAGTATTGGTCGTTCTGTCAGGAAGTTCGAGCAGGTGATAGCAAGCCTCTTAAGGAAACAATTGATTTTCGCCAAACTGTGAGTTTCACGGCCCCCTTTTTACCAATTTATCGTTTTGGTGTGAAAAGTATGATTATTGAATATTTGATAGATTTATATCGATATATGAATCTTGTTATGAGTATTTAAATGTATACATTATTGATATGTTGAGATTGAAAGTCCCCGTTTATTTCCACTACTATTAATTCATTTTTGAACTCATGATTCTTGTGGATGGCGCTATTTGGTTGTTATACCCACCCTTTTTATTAACAAGTAGGGGTGCACTTGGTCATTAAATTTTGCTCTACACATGGGACCCGAAGTGGTCACCGCTGAGGTAGTCCGGTAGGAGTTCTACACATGTGACACGAAGTGGTCACCGCTGAGGTAGTTTGGCATGAGTTCTACACATGTGGGTTTTAGTCCCACCGCTGAGGTAGTTCGTAAATATGATCTACACATGTGGTTCGCTACCACCTCTGAGGTAGTTCATGAGGCGTTTTTAGGCTTAGTAGTGGCTCAACAATATAAATCATGTGTATGACGTTGTTTTTAAGATATTGCTCATAAATTTGTAACCAAGATTGTTGCATTTAAAATTATTTTATGCATATAAAACCTGTGAACTCACCAACTCTTGTAGTTGACTCTGTTTTATGACATGCTTTTCAGGTACTAAGTAAGTTAKGTGGACTYTGGGAKCATTACTTGGATCACATCGATTAAGACAATTTTTATTGTATTTGAAAATACTTTTGTAACCTTGGAATCCTGTTAAGTCGATGAACTATTTTATTGTGAATCTTTGTAAAATGTGTTTCTCTTAAACTGTTGCCAAAACTCCCTTGTCTGTTAGCACCCTGTGTTTCCACTTTAGCGGGTTGTGACAGGTTTATATTTCAAAACCTGATTGAACCATAAGAACACTCATGTTCTTTCCAAACAACAATTCTGGTTCCCCCACAGGTTTATATTTCAAACCCGATTGAACCATAAGAACACTCTTGTTCATAAATCATGGTTGTTTAAACTCACTTAGATCCTCAAAACAGAACCATAGATCAATCTGTTTTAAAAACACCATCTGCCTTCTGGTTACCCAGAAACAGCAGCCAAAAACAGTAACAGCTTAACTGCTATTTGAAACCAGTCTAACATCTTCCAAATTAAGATCAAAACAGTTTATACCACAAACACATGAGGAGTTTAGTTTCAAAACCACTCACCTTTCCCAAAACAGATTCTGCAGCAAACAACAGCTTTTAATATGAAACAGGTTCTGTTAAAAACA
>NC_037538.1:19150698-19153689 GCF_001531365.2 Cynara cardunculus var. scolymus
TGCTTCCAATTATGTGGACAGAAATCATTCAGCAGCATCATACAAGCTGCTTACCAAGGTGCTTGTATGTTGCTTCCAATTATGTGGACAGAAATTATTCACACCACATACACATATAATCCATTTTATTTAGCATGCATAATCACATACTTCCAATTAATTCATGCTTATTAACACATAAACACATAATGTACCTTAACCCAATATGTCTGAAAGCCTGGTTATCACATTATTTCCCCCTCAAAAGAATTTCGTCCTGGAACTCACATTTCAAACAACCAAGGATAATGGGTTCTCATCTCTGATTCCAACTCCCATGTTGCTTCAGAACCTTTATGAAACCTCCACTGAATTTTCACCAGCTTGATTTCTTTATTTCTTAGAGTCTTGACCTTACTGTCAGTTATGGCTTCTGGTGCCTCTTGGAAGTTCAACTTCTCATCTAACTTGATCTCTGGAAGTGAGATGGCTTGGGTGGCCTCTGCCAAACACTTACATAAGTTGGATACATGGAAAGTGTTGTGGATGAGACTAAGCTCTTCTGGTAGCTCTAGCTGGTAGGCTACTGCTCCAATTCTTTTGCAAGGATCTCTCCCATCATCAAGAAATGTTTCTTGGGTATAGTTGTCTAGGTTGGGACAACTGTTTGTGGTGCATTTTGTAGTACCACCATTGTGAATTTGGGTAACACTTTTAATTAGTTCCCTTATCTACCTCGTGTGTTGTAACATCCCCCGTCCCCGTAGTCCAGAATGGATGATGTCACGAACGAAACTTAACATAAATACACAACTAATTCAGAGCTACTAATAAACTCTAAACATAAATTACAGACTTCTAAAAATATATTTTACAGTCCCAAATATTACACTTCAAAAAGTCTACTTAGAGCATTTATATAATAAGGACAGTCTAAGAACTCAAGATTTTCACACTCAATCTCAAGTCCCGACCCTATAAGCGCCACTTCAAACCTACCGTATCAGAAAACAAAACAACGCTGAGTACAAGGCTCAATGAAATGGATTATATTATAAATTCAGAAATAATAATAAACACATCGATAACAAAGCGAAAGACTTAAAAATTCAATTGAAGAAAGTTCATGAAATTCAAGTTCATAGTTCGTTTAATTCAGAAGAAACGTTTAGTAATATTCAAAAGCAATAATCTAAAGAACGGTTCACAATTTAACTTCAAAATGTAATATAAATAAAGTCCGTCAATTCCTGTTGTGTTCGTGAGGTGGCCAAACCACATGAACTATTGGGTTGGCGAGCGGGCACATAGACCTGAATCCCCCGTGTATAACCACAGTCACATGCTTTATGAGTAAAAGTTCTAGGATCAATCCATAGGCCCTGGAGCCAACGAAGTCGACCTAGTCCCAAGAGTCGGTTCATGGAAGCCACTATTGGGACTAACTCTAGTGGATCGAGTCCACTTGCAGGACGCTATGACTACAAATCCGTCATAGAAGACATCCCAAGTAATGTGCCCATTAATTGGGTTATTCTAAAAACAACGAAAACTAAACATGTGTAACTTACCCGAATGACGTTCATATAAAATCAAGTTCAATATAGTTCACAAGTTTCATAACCAAATCCATACGAGACACATTTTAATGAAACGCCAAAGGTTCAAACAGAATATTTAATAAACCAAAATCAATGTATATGTTGTGTATAACACATTTGTTGATCGCATTTAGTTGATCAATCACAAGGCGGTGAACCACCTTTGGGAAGGCCAACTACAACAAATAGTTGCCACGAGTCAAATGAAGTGAAATCCATACCTTAACCAAATTGAAATGTAACACGCGATCAACCGAGACTTACGACGAAGTTTAACTCGTATTGCCTATTTAAACCATGAATTATTATTACTCGCATAACATACAACTCATACCGTAATTATACGTAAAAACCATAAGACTTCAGATGCGGGATTACCTATTAATGCGGTAGATGAGGTCTTTGCTTTTCCTGTTAGAGTTCTAATAATATATGTAGGTTATAATAAACAACTTAGTCTTCAACAATGGATAGTTGGCTATGCAGTGAGAAATCGACTCAACACTTAGCTTTATACATTTTCGTTCCTGGCTTTTAACAGCTTTTGTCCCTCATTTTCGTGAGCATTTTTACCCCACTTAGAAGCTAATACAGAAAATACTATCCGAATAAAAGTTGTAGTATGATATCTTATGAATCTATTAGTTTTGGAATCTCTCATTTGAATCATTCATTTATTTTACACAAATTTTACAAAACCACAGGGACTGATCCCGAGTACACTATGATCAGTCCTAAAAACACCCATGTTTGAGCCACTTAGAGTCACAGTTGGGTTTGAGGAACTTTATAAGAGTTGTAGTATACATTTAGGTATTTCTCCATGAAAAATATGGGCCTTTTTAGACGTACAGTTTGTGATCTACGCACAGTCAAAGTATGGACCTGCACAGTCGGTAAAATCCGATTTTCACTTTTTTTCCATTTAATTTTTATGATCCCAACTTCATGATTTGCTACATTTAAGTGTTCTAAACATACCTCAACATACTAAACAGTAAAAGAAAGTCCAATGATCGCTAACCTAATATTAATCATGCAATTTTACTCTTTTCAACATTTAATTGAACATTTGGTGTGCGTATAATTATAAACACCAAATCTAACCATATTGATTCCATACTTTAACTTTTTAATTTGTACAACAATTTTAACCAATCATAACAATCTAAACATGAAAGATATCATAATTTTAACAATATCAATCCGTAAACTTAGATATAAACACAATTTATAAACCGGTCAAAAAAATCCTAACGTAAACATCATAATAAAAGTAAAAGAAATTTATACCTTTAGAAAGGATTCGAAGAGTGGATTTTGACTTTATGATTGTTAATTCGATTCCTTCAGTGAAATTTAGAAAGAAGACGAGGGTGGTTACTCTAACATATATATATATATATATATA
>NC_037538.1:19154079-19170193 GCF_001531365.2 Cynara cardunculus var. scolymus
TATATATATATATATATATATATATATATATATATATATATATATATATATATATATATATATAATTATTAAGAGTTTAGGAGTTTGGTGATTTTAACCCTTCAACAATTACTGACCATTTTTCAAATACGGTACAATTCGGGTAAGATAACGAATTAATTTTTAAAACTCGGGTCTTATATGCGTTATTTTTGTATAATCTCACTAGGCATCAAGTCTGACACTTGTTTCTTGAATTATGTGTTTTTTCAGGTCTTGCGTGGTGGATCTAAGACCACCTAAGTGACTTGATTGGTGCTATTAGAAGCATCAATGGTAGAGATTTTTCGAGAGCATTAGAGCAGAAGTTGTATTTTTGGAGACATACTAACATCCGACTGTAATCTAGTTTACGTGAGATTAGATTATTATCTATATTTTAGTTCTTGATTATAGTGATTAGTTAGCAAACGTTTCCGGTTTAAGACGCTTTATATTTATAGAAAATTTTAATTGTTATTACGTTTTGATTTTTTAGGTTGTTACAGATTGCGACACACAAGGGTGGTTCATGTAGTAACCCCTTTGGGTGATATGAGTTGGATATTCTGGTAGTATTTTTTCTGAGTGTCGATTTTGGGAAGTTTGTGGTATATAAAGGTTGGCTTTTAAAATGTCACTTTGTTATTAGATTTTTGGTTGACATAATTTGTTGATCTAAAAGTTGTTTAAAGATTCATATTTTGATATCTCATTTTATTTTGTCATTTTCATATGTTCCGGTTTATATTATAAAATCTGTTCCACTGAGCCATAGCTCAATCGTTTTTTTTGTTTTATGCGATTGCAGGTATAGGTGACGAGACTCGGGGTGGGTCAGGGAAGTGATATCGAGTAATGATCGATTGATACAACCAAAGATATTGATCTTTATTTTGTAAATCTTTTATTATTGTAAATTTAAAGTTTATGACCATTAGTTGTTCATATTCTGGTTGATGTAATTTATATATGGTGGGTATATTTTAGTTGTTCGATATCTAATCCATTATTGTTTTGTATTTTCTTAATATATATATATATATATATATATCAATCATAGATGTGACAACATCGTCTGTTTTTGGCCACGTGGAAGAGGGGGGGGGGGTTTGCTACATATACCTTGATTTTTTTTTAGAAACAGCAGATTTATTAAGAAACCACCGAGGTTAGCAAGATGCTAGCATTTACAAAAGAGTCGTTAAAGGGCTGATACACCAAACATTCCAATCAAGAGAATTACAAGACTTCGATCTAAGTCTAATCCAATTAAACAAAAAGAGCACAATTTCCTTGTAAATCACCAACGGGTTTTTAACGGGTTTATTGAAGACCAACACATTTTGATTCGTCCAAAGCATCCAAATGAACGCCATGAGAATTACTTCCAAAACCTCCTTAACCTTCTTCCCTTTGAAAGGAAATTGTGCTGCAGAAAAAAATTCCGCCAAATTGGTAGCTTGACAAGGAAAACCCGACCACCAATTCTTTACATACGCACCGATCACCTTTGTAGTCGAACAACCAAACAAGAGATGACCTTCCGTTTCTGGCTGGCTTAGGCAACATGGACAGAGAACTGAGCTCACACGGACACCTCTTAATGAGAGATTATATCTAGTGGGGAGTCTAGACTTTGAAAGACGCCAGATAGGCATATTCACTTTACCGGGCACTAATTTGTTCCACTTCGTTACCCTTCCATCAGATTGTAAAACCCCTTCCTCGATCTTTCCCCGACACGTCTTAACCGAGAAAACCCCGTCCTCGGATAGAGTCCATCGACGAATGCCATTGATATCAACCGACCAGAAATTGTTAACATTCAACCCAACTTTTCGGATGAGAATATCCCACTTAGTAATAGCTCCCCATACACCCGGTTTCTTACAACCGTCACTAAAAATACCCCCTCTGGCACCATGAAACGCCTTTATACAATCTCTCCAGAGACTACCCTCTTCGTTTAGAAACCTTGACCACCACTTAGCAAGAAGACTCCAATTGAGCGTCTTTAAACTACCGATACCAATACCACCTTTAACCATTGAGTTACAAGTAACATTCCACCTAACCCAGATAATTTTCCTACTCTGTCCAGTCCAGCCCCAAATGAATTGGTTCCTAAGGCTTTCAAGGGTGTTAAGCACATTTTCCGGGACTTTAAACAGAGAGAAAAGATAAACTCCCAAACTACCAAGAACCGGTTTACAAAGAATCTTCCTACCACCAAACGATAAAGACTTGGCCTTCCAAGCGGAGAGTTTCTCTTGGAATTTATCCACTAACTTATTCCAGCTACTTCTTCTTCCCATTTGCGCTCCTACTGGAAGACCCAAATATTGGAACGGAATAGAAGAAATCTTACAATTCATTCTTTGAGCAAGCAACTCAACTTCACCGGTGCCCGAGCCAATGCCATATAAACAACTTTTCTACAAGTTGATTTTCAATCCCGATGAAAGATAAAAGCATCTTAGCAAACGAATCAGATTTAGGCCATTCGAAACCGACCATTCACCCATAAATAGAGCATCATCAGCATATTGTAGAATCTCTATTCTAGGGCCACCTCTGGGAAGGGACAACCCATTAAAAACTCTTTTAATACGAGCTTCATACATAACCACCCTAAGAGCCTCCATAGCTATAATAAATAGGAAAGGGGCAAGAGGGTCACCTTGTCGCACACCTTTTTCCATGATAAACTCCTCCGTAGGGCTTCCATTCACCAGAATGGAGACACTAGCATTAGCAAGAATTCCACGTATCCACTTTCTCCAAGTATTACAGAAACCCATTTGCCACATAACCTCGTCTAAAAAGTCCCAGTTCAAATTATCAAATGCCTTCTCAAAATCAGCTTTAAAGATTAACACTTTTCGTTTTGCCTTCCTAGCCCAAGAAATAGTCTCGTTAACGATTAGCGGGCCATCCAGAATGCATCGACCCTTAATAAAAGCCGACTGCTCCTTCCCGATAATCGAATCCAACACCTCTTTTAGTCTATTCGCCAGCAACTTGGAGATAATTTTACACACACAACCAATAAGGTTAATCGGCCTGTAGTCTTTAAACAACAAAGGGTCCTTTACCTTTGGAACAAGAGTAATGAAAGAAGCATTGCATCCCCTTCCAATTTCTGCGTTGGCCTCGAAGGCTTTGACCACTTTGAAAACATCTTCACCAATGACCTCCCAAAACTTTTTAAAGAAAGCAAAAGAATATCCATCAGGCCCCGGCGCTTTCTCATTACCGCAACCCCAAACTGCGATTTTAACCTCCTCAATAGTGAAGGGCAACTCGAGCGTCTCCTTTTGACTTAGCGAGATTCTTTTGAAATGATTGCTCTTGAAAGACGGCCTACACACCTTATCTTCCGAAAATTTCTCTTTGAAGAAATCAAAAGCTGCTTTTTTCAGCTCTAACGGTTCTCGAATCCATCTTCTATTTACACCGATACCATGAATATTTAACTTGCTAAATCTGCATCTAATAAGACCGTGGAAGAAACGAGAATTTTCATCTCCTTCGAGAGTCCACCTGGCTTTGGCCTTTTGCCTGAGATCACTAATTACCGCTTCATCAATCTCCAAAATACGCTTCATAATATCTACTCTAGTCTGCGCGACAACAGCATTCAGATTACCATCTACCGCATTCGAATCTAGATCATTGATCTTAGCAATAAGAGAAGCCTTCTCGGCTCTTGATGAGGCCGATCTTGAAGAACTCCAAGCTTTAATCTTCACCTTCAGCTGCTTTAAATTGGATAAAAGAAACCGAATGTTGTTTGAATCCGAGTAACCATTGGGATTTTTTATCCAGCCCTCTTTCACCATCTGCACAAAATCAGGATCACTAAGCCAAGAATTAAAAAGTTTAAAAGGGATCGGCCCAAAGTCTACATCACAGCCATCTAGCAGAATAGGGCAATGATCCGAATATAAAAACGGCAGCGCAGTCACACAAGCCTTAGGCCATAAGTAAAGAAAACTCTGAGATACCAAGAAACGATCAAGTTTACTCCATTTAAAGCCTCCACACTTTTCCTCGTGAACTTTCGACCGCCCATTTTAAGATCCAAGAACCCGATCTCGGAAATAAAATTATTGAAGACCAAGGCACTCACAGTATCAAACTCGGACCCAACCCTTTCGTCCCGACATCTAACAACATTGAAATTACCGCAGCAAATCCAAGCATCAACAACGATAGACTCCATAAGATTCTTAAGAGTAGACCACAACCGATCTTTACCACTAGCATCTTGAGGAGCGTAGACGTTACAGATACCTAACGTGACCCCGCTGGGGCGCCAAGAACCAATAACAATCAAAAAGTTCCTGTCCGAGAAAGAGTTTAACTTGATGAAAATAGATGAGTCCCAAAAAGAGATCAGACCACCAGACCTACCAACCGGATCAACCGAAGCCATCTCAACATTCCTACCCCCCCACACCGATGAGCATAAAAACTCTTTAGGAAAAGAGGAGATTCTAGACTCCTGGATACAGAGAAAGTTCACTCTATTATCCTGCTTGAGCTCCTTCACCCAATTCCTTTTGACGCCTCCCCCAAGACCATTGACATTAAGCGAAAGAATTTTTAACATAAACAACCAATGTCTCCATCAACTTGCAAAGAGTCTCTAACCAAATCTTCTTTCCCTTCCAACTCAAAACCAACCATACAACCAACCCGAATAGTTTCATCGACTTCTAAATTGGGAACCTCGGAATCCATATCAACATACGGAACCTCCTCTACCACCCTGTCTAGACCTGCTACCTCAGTATTGGGCTCCTCGACCTCCGGAACCTTTTTAGATCTAGCTCCGCACTTTCTTCGACGTTTCAGACGCAAATCCTTTTTCCTTGAGACAATCGACCAAGCTTGGCTATCTTCAAATTCATACTCATAATCATCCAAGGAGGAATCAGGTCCCCCTATATTTCCAACCGGAGCATTCACTTCCTCTCTCTGGCCAACCACCTCATATGTAAAGCCGAAACACTTCGGAGAGGCATTGAGATCTAATTCCTCAATCCCGAGATCCCTAGAAGGCACAGATCCACAAGAACCATCCTGAGAAACAGGCCTATCTTGAAGCCCCGGGGAATTAAAATTATTCACCATCGGCCCACTATTATTATCCACTTCTTTAACCGATCCAAGGCCCTCACAGATGTCAACCTCACGAGAATTAAATCCACCCGCCTCAACAATTAGATCCCCATGCAGACCATGGCTAGATGAAATGGATTCCCTGTTTTTATTTCCGTCCGAGGAGCCATTCCGACAACCAAGACTCGACTGTTCCGCTTCATCCTCCTTTGCCTGCCGAGACTGTGAAAAATCGGACTGACCCGGAGATGTAGAAAGAAAACCGTCATCAAATAAATTATCTGAACGACAGAACGAATCCGATTCTGAATCTCCATTAGCATCCTCGAAAAAGGAACCTAAGGACATGCCCTCTGTAATATCTTCAGCCACACGAACTTGAACATGAATCTCGTCAACAATGATCTCAAGAGAATCCATAATCCATTTTTCCTCACCAATAAGAATATCGACTTTCCCAAATTCCCGATTCCTGCTATCCGCCGAACAATTTTCAGGAATTATAACTTCTCCCCATCTACCAGCAGTTTCAGCAAACACACTAGGGGTCCAAGCTTGGATCGGCACACCATGAATAGTGACAAAGGCTATCCTTTCCTTGACCACAAACTTATCATTCCAAAAATCTATTTTGCTAAACTAGTCACTCCAAATACTATTGTCATTGAACAAAAAAATTTGAGCATCAGCATAACTCTCTAAGCAAACATGAGCATACAAACCTCCCAGATATCTAACCAACAACTCCACAGAATTTGAAACTTCCCCAAATTTTTGGAAATTACATAACGCATCAAAGCTACGAAACTTCCCAATAAGAGACGATTTCAACTTACCTTTCATTTCTTTCGAAGAAGAAAGCTTGAGAGGAAGACTCTTGTACCCCCGGGTTTTAACCGCCTCTTTGCCAAATCCATACTTGACAGCATCTGCATACGAACCGGTACATCTAAATACCTGCTGTTTCTTCCTCACTGAAGTCTCGGCCTCCATCTTTTGAGCAAAACTCTTATCCTGTGCCATGCCCTTCACCTCCCTCGTGGCTTTCCTAACATACTTAGCCACATTTGCCCTTAGCTTTAACAAACCAAAGGAAACCTCACATAAAGCTTTTTCCATTTGCTTGACATCTTTAATACCCAGGAACCTAACAAAACCAAATCTCAATCCCCTCGCATCCCTCTTCCTTGCAATAAAAACGTCAACCACCTTTCCCAGTTCCTTCATCTTGCCCCAAAGAAACTTCTCCTCCAAAGCTTCTGGAAAATTTGTAACATAGAAACTGGTTGCATACTTGTGAAGCGATTCTTCTACTTTGAAACCCAAACCTCGATTCGCCGACTCAACTTTCTTTTGTGCTTTGCCGTAGTTCCTTCTCCTCGATTCGCCAACTCGACTTTCTTCTGTGCTTCGCCGTAGTTCCTTCTCCGGTGACTGTCTTTTGGTCTTCTCAGTCGCTGACTCTCCATCTCCTCTTTATTTTTTTATTTTTATTTTTGATTAATTGGAACTAGATATACATTGATTAATTGGATATACTTATATAGATATAGATATAAGTAATAAGCTTTAATTTTATTAATTGTTATCAAAATAAGACAATAAATAAGGTAAATAAAATTAGATTTACAATTATACTAATGACGATTTTGATTTGAATAAAAGGTTTTGCATTTAATGTGACGAGAACATTTAAAAATTGATCATAAATAGAAGAAAAAAGGATAAATACGTAGAATGACCTCTTTTTAATCCTCTATACATTGCCTTCTCTTATATATATATATATATATATATATATATATATATATAGAGAGAGAGAGAGAGAGAAAGGTTTGTTATTGTACAACTCCTGACATTTGTGCAACCAATACAACCCAATCTCAACCGTCCATTTCATTTGATTAATATGTGATTTCATAAAAGTTTTGATTGTTTCCTAATATAAAGTTTTGATCATAATTAATGAATCATATTCATCTTCTATAAATATTCAAATCATAATAAATGAACTCTCATCATTTCCATAAATATATCAATTTATTGGGTTGCATTGGTTGTACAAATGCAATAGGTTGTATTTGAAACAAACTCTATATATATATATATATAGGTGCCCATTCAAGGGAGGATGGAGGTCAGGGGAGAGAAAAGAGAGGAGAGAAAATACATAAAATGTCCTTGCATTAAAATTTTAGTTCAAAATTACCACATTTATAAATTTCCTAATTTATCTATCGATTTGTGGTTCAGATTGGATCTCACGATTACCACAAACTAATTAGTTCTCATTTGATTAGACCCATATATAGGGGTCCACTTAAGGGAGAACTGACTAATTTGTGGTAACCGTGAGATCCAATCTCAACTACAAATCAATTGATAAATTAGGAAATTTATAATTTTGGTAATTTTCAATTATAAATTTAATGCAAGGATGTTTTAGATATTTTTTGTCCTCTCTCCGTCCCCCATCCTCCGGCCTCCGGCCACTGTCCTCCGGTGATACCATTATGATACCTAAAAAAATCGACTCTGTTAAACAAAGGACACAATGTGATACCCAAGCACATATAAAATGCATTGTGATACCACTGTGTTACATCTCTGATCGACCACATAAATGACCTAAGTGTGATACCCAAATACATATAAGATGCATTGTGATACCACTGAGGTATCATCGGAGGATGGTGGCCGGAGGATGGGGGACGGAGAGAGAAAAGAGGAGAGATAAGAGAAAATACCTTAAATGTCCTTGCATTAAATTTTTAATTGAAAATTACCAAAATTATAAATTTTCTAATTTATCTATTGATTTGTGGTTGAGATTGGATCTCACGGTTACCACAAACTAATTAGTTCTCATTTGATTAGGATATATATATATATATATATATATATATATATATATACAGACTAGGGTGGGAATCAGGCATGTCGCGTGAGTAATTTGAGTAATAATGTAGATTGTATATATAAATAAATGTTAGTTCTTGAATACAATCATCAACAAATTGTATCTATACTATTCGTAAAAGTTAGTAGACTTTTAACTAATGGATTATATATTATATAATTTTGTTAAGGAATAAAGTTGTAAAATGAAATAAAATGAGTAACATTAAAGATTGTCCTGTGGATAATGTATTCATTTGTGATAACTAGGTATTCAATATATTATGTGTTGCTTGTTGCATAGCCTGGATGGCCTGCTGGAGTTATGTAGGCATCATACTTGACATAGTCTGATGAACCACATCAAAATATTGGGTTCACTTCTACCCCCTAATGGATTGAGGTTTGGATTTGGGTTACCCTCGGGTTGAGATCTGGATTTTCATGGATGACCACGTTTCGACATTCTAAAATTGAACAACATGAAGATCTGAATTCAAAACAGTTAAGAATTATAAAAACGATAGTTAAAATTAAAGTCTAGTATACTCGTTCTTATGTCTACCCATTCCTCACAGGTCAAGCCTACTTAATCTACAAGTCAAAACCTATGCTCTGATACCACATTTATAACAAGTGAGACAACGAGCTACAAAGTCGGCGATATCTCGTTCGGTCTCAAGGGGAAACTTAGACCGAGATATATTGGTCCTTTTGAAATTCTGGAAAGGGTTGGAGCTGTAGCCTACAAGTTAGCTCTACCACCACAATTGTCCCACTTACATAATGTGTTCCATGTCTCTTCATTTCGAGGGTACAACTATCATCCCCTACACGTCATTGATTATCCCTTGGAGCACATAGAACATGATATGTATTATCACGAGGAGCCTAAAGCAATTCTTGATCGTGATGAAATAGGTAAACGGAAGAGAGTGATTTTGTAAATGTTCTTTGGAAGAATCACTCAGAATGTGAGACGACATGGAAAACCGAAGAGCATATGCGATAGGAGTACCCGGAATTCTTAAACTGATGTAATTTCCCTATCTCTAAATTCGATTTCGGAGTCGAAATCTACTTTTAAGGAGGGGAAGAATTGTAAGACCCGAGTGTTAAAAAAAACTTACTCGTTAGTTTCCCTGAATTGTACTGTACTTAAATAACGTCAATAATTGTTGAGGGGCTAAAACCGTCAAAATCCTAAACTCATAATAATTATATATAAAAAATATAAAAAATAAAAAAAGATCATAAGAATACAACTATCGTTGCTCCTTCTTCATTTCACCGACTCTCCATTGCTCATTCTCTCTCTGTAAAACTCTCGTTTTCTCTCTAAATTTTCTTTCAAATCATTGAAGGAACTGAAGTCACGATAACGAATTTGGAATCCACTCTTAAAACCCTTCCTAAAGATATAAATTTAATTCGTTTTTATTAGGTGTTTAGGTTATGATTCTTGAGACGGTTTATAAATTGTGTTTATGTCTAAGTTTACGGATAAATATTGTTAAAATTTTGATATCTTTCATGTTTAGAATGATAGGATTGGTTAAAATTGATGTACAAATTAAAAGGGTAAAGTATGAAATCAATATGGTTAGATTCGACGTATATAATTAACTGCACACCAAGTGTTCATTTAAATGCCTAAGAGGGTAAAATTGCATTATTAAGCTTAGAATGATGACCATTGAGCTTTGTTTTAGTGTTTTATATGTAATTTTATGTTTAGACGATTCAAATGTATCAAATCATGGAATTTAGATCACAAAAGTTTGTTGGAGAATTGTGAAATCGGATTTTACCGACAGTGCAACTCCCGTACTTTAACAGTGTATAACTCATAAAACGTAAGTCAAAATAAGCTCGTATTTTGCAGTTAGAAAGCCCTTATTGTATAATACAACTTTCATGAGGGGTCAAAAAGCAGTTATGATTCTAAGTGGCTCGAAACAATGTGTTTTTCGGGGCAGTTTGTACTGTATTCGAGATTAATCTGTTGTTTTGTAAAATTCGTATAAAATAGATGGATAATCGAAATGAGGTTATTCTGAAAAATTTAGATTTATCATATACCATACTACAAATTTCATTTAGATGACATCTTCTGTATTGACTTCTAAGTGTAGTAAAAATGCTCTCGAAAATGGGGAAGAGAAGCTGTTAAAAGTCGAGAACAGAACTATATAAAGCTAATTTTTGTGTATGAGTTCTTAATGCATATCCGGTTGTCCCATTCGAAGTTTAAGTTATCTATAAACATGTAGGACCTAAATAACTTGGTAATAGAATTATAATATGGTTTTGCATCATTTAAGTAATAACAGAGTTACGCATTCGATAGGCATGCTAGCAAGCTGAACTTTATCGTGAAACTATGTGACAAATGTGTAATACAACTTATGCTTTATTTTTTACTTTCATACATGGTCACTATCCTTGTACATTGTTCACAAGTGGCTAAGGTTGTCCAGATCAAGGACATGTAGAACCTTCAATCCTCTCCCTCGATGACACGTGGCGTGTACCATCAAAGTGTATTAAATGCCCCAAGTATAAATACCAGTGAAGACCTCCTTTCTCTGTTGTGCCTTCAAGAGAGTTATTTTTGTGTATGTATTTTATGAAAGAGAAAACCATGTGAACTTAGTGAGATTTGAAAGATATTCTTAGTGTTAATTATCTCGTGTAGTAAAGTAAGGTTGTTTTATATTAGGTTTTCACCTTATCTTCTTAGACAAAAAATTTGTAAATTCATTGATTGATTCTTCTTATTATAAGTAAAAGTTTAAAAGGTAAAATATATGTGTTTGTATTCAATCTCACTTTCTACAAAACCTAGTGGTTTTTTTACTCCTTCAGGACCAACACTTTTTCTTTCTAACCCTGAACAAGCTTAGTCTGAGCTTGTATTTTCAAACACTTGGTGTATATATCCTATTGCATATCTAAAGGAACCACCCAATTTGGTTCATTCCGCATTTACTCGAGTGTCACATGAATTGGAAGGAACAATGGCGACTAAAGACCCCTTTAAAAAGGTGAAACCCCTCCTAGATGACATTTTTGATGAGCTCTTCTCTCTCTACATCAAGTTTAATGCTATCAAATCTAAGCTGGTCAACTATCTTTTTATCAGTCAAATATGATTAAGGCTGACCTCTCCTCCAATGCTACTACTATAGCTATTCTTCATAGCTACCTTAGTAAGTACATTTTTCAGCATAAGGAATCTATAACCAGTGTTTAGGCTCAGTTGAATTCTCAAGATTCCAATATATAATCCTTCTTGGACTTCCTACAACATCCTTCAGCCATTCCTCCTCTAACCTTCAGTTCTCTAAACAGAAGAAATTTGGATTTAGTAGTTATACTATCATCGAACACACTGACTCCTTTGTTGATATTGAAGCATAGCTGAAGAGTCTTGTTAGTCCCATCTCTGATTTTGAAATATAAAAGTATTGTAAAGAAAAGGTTGAATATTTTTAAGTTTTGATCTCTGATATGCTTAAGCAAAGATATTCAGAGCCTCATATTACACCAACCAGAAGACTCAACCAAGCTATGAAGTACATCTCTAGAGAGATCAACAATTATACTCTTTTGAAGACCTGAAGCTCTAAAGATTGATCCTTTTCACCTAAAGTTAGTTACGCACCTTTACACATGGAAGCTTCTAAGTAGATGGTGCATTGACTTCACCATCAAGGACTTATAGATAACAGCTTCATGTCTTGTGTATTTCAATCTCTCACATAAAGATTTGAAAAACTTTTTAGTATCTTTTCAAGTATTGTTTGGATTGTAATCTCTCAACTAAATTGTAATAAGATCTGAATCAATATATATATATATATATATATTATATATATATATATATATATATATGAGACTGGCTTTCCTAGTGATATCTTCTCTATTGTTTATATGGATTGATTGAAAGTGATTTATTGTGCTTCTGCTACTGTATTCTTCTTTGGATCATAATATTGAGAAATTTGGGAACCAACAATTGGTATCAGAGCCAGGTTGATTTGAATCTAATCATATTGATCTAATATGTGTGATCAATTTCTCAATTTCTATCAATTTGTCGTCAATTTGATTGGACTCGAGTCGTTTTGATTAAATCGATGTTTATCAAAAGTGATTTTGGTCTCGTTATTCGTTAGGCAAACGAATGAATAAGAATGGGATAATTTGATTAAATCATTCAAGACTTGGGAATTTAGCTAAACGAGAAATCTGTTTAAATGTGGGATTTGACATTTTTTAAATGAGAGACGTATATAATTATAGATTAGGTGATATGTTACAATTTATTTTTGGATGTTAAATAGTCAATGAAGATAGATGGTACACTTGGGTTTACTCATTTACCAATAACCTAGGTTGACCTAGGGTTGATCGATTTGACTTTTGGGTTGACTATTTGGCAAGTCAAGCTAATAATTAAGTAAACATAATTATGTGTCATTGGATAACACTCAGGGATCGGGCTTAGCTAACCTGAGCTATTCAGGTGAGTTTTCATTAGATTTTTACTCGGATGCATACTTACGTGTAATTTCTTTTAGGCATGTTGTGAATTACTTCGTAATCGTACGTTATGCATAATATTATTTGTACATACATGTTTATGGGCTTTTGATACATGTATGTAATTTTCTACGTGAGATGCATGCTATTTGTTCATTGTTCCAAACATTAATTAGCATGGTGTAAATGAACTATTATTTTAAATCAACAATGATATTGGTGTAACACTCCAAAATTTTAATTAGTTTAAAAAATAATGGAGTTTTAAAGAAAAATAAATTTTTTTTGTTTGGTTCAAAAGTGTAAAAATCGAAAGTTCAGGGACCTGTTTTGTTGAATGGGTAAACTGTCAAAATGAAAAAGGGTGTAACTACGGGTTTAGTGTGGGTGATGATTAGATATCAAATCCCGACCATTTTGCGTGGGAAATCCCGATATAAGTACGTTGGAGTCGAGGCATAGAAGCCCTTTTGGCTAATCGAGTTTTGAACGAGAGATGAGCAAGAAACTAGTGTTGAAGTAAAGTTTTTTTTTTGAAGTATATAATATTTATATACGGCAAATAGAACAAATAAACTCACACACCCTCCTCACTTTTGGTGAGGTTTGAACCCTAGACCTCCTAGAATGTCAAAGACTCACATACTGTTAGGGTTTTAGTGTTTGACGATGATTTGAGGTAATATCTTGACCCATTCTAGTAATTGTTTTTGGAGTTGAGGAATTGTGGTTGAAGTATTTTGCAAAAAGAATCAATGAAAAAGATTAAGAAATGAGAGAGATGTGAGAAAAATGGTTGGTTGCGTTTTTCATTATATGACTTGGATTTGTAATGGACTCGATTATTATGGTGGCCCTGATTCTAAAACAAACACTTGATGGATAATTATTATTGGGCTTATTATTTCTTTGATAAACAGATTCTGAATTTTAGGCTTTGCATTTGTGAACTGTGATTAGATAGTTAGTTAATTTTAATTATACTAGAAGGGTACTCGCACAATAAAACGAGATAAATCTTGATTTTAATGTTTAGTTTTTTATTATTTGTCTTTATTGATATAATACGATTTTATATGGTTTTAAGAAAACGGTAATTTTCTATTTTTGAATAAATATAAATTTGAAAAAAATGAAATCGATATTAGTATCAAATTAACTATTTAATAGTTCTCGATTTCTTGGTGTAACTTCTTTAATTCAATTCTTTATTATAATTTAATTTAGATTTACTAATAAAGTTATTTATTTTTGAATTAATAGTATAACTTTTTATAAAGATAGTAATTAAACATTTTGTTAGGACTCAATCATTATCTTAATTATATTTTAGATTTTTTATATTTAAAATGAATGTTTATCCTGTATTTGGTTATGTTTATCTGCAATTAGTTACACGAACTTAAAAATAGAGCTTTAATAAGTTGTACTTACGCAAAATTACTTGTAATCTTGAATTTTAAGTAATATGCATCAATAAACAGTACTTCATGCATAAAAAATTATTTTTAAAAGTTTTTGTCAAATGTTTTATAATATAGTATAGATAGGTGTTTTTAGTTAATTAATTTAATTTCTAAATTAATTAATATATCAACTTATAGTTATGTTAGATTAATATATTAATTTATTTTAGATTATTAAAATTAGTTAATTAAGGTGCTGTTTACCAAACGCTTACCCGGGTAAGCGCTTACCAAGTCACTTTACTTTATCGCTAAGAAGCTTACCCGGTAAGAGTGAAGACAAGAATCGAGAGTCTTACCCAGTAAGTGAGGACGAGTATTCTTACCATGGTTGGCGCTTACGGGGATAAATTGTTGCATACGATGCGTTTTAGTGAATAAAATCTTGCCGGTAAGTAAGTGGTAGTGTTGAATTTTATTGGTAGGTGCTCACCGGGTACGTATTTAGGTAAACGACCCCTAAGTGCTTCTAAAAGTAAATTACGAGGTTATATATTTCAGTTAAAATAAATTGTTTAATAATCATTTTAAGTACATTATTTCGGATTCATGAATCGTTTGAGATGTTTACTCGGAAAGATGCGGTTGTTCAATTATAAGGGTAAGTTTAGGTGTACAAAAATAAAATATACTTTAGTTTAAGTCCTATTTTAAGTAATATATTTAAAAAAAAATTATTTTGATACTTAAAATGTAAAATATCAAACATTTAAATCCTTTGTATCAAGTAACATGCGAACTAAAATGAAATGTAATTTTGAAAAAAATGAGATGAAAAATATAATATTTAACTTTTCATTCTCCAAAAATAAAACCAAGGAAACCCTAATAGAGATATTCCACTGTCGCCGTCCTCTCTCTAGGTCGGGGGCGGATCTATCTCTTAATGACCGGGGGAAAGGGTCCCAGTCAAAGACCAAAAACGTTTGTTAACTAGCTTAAATTTTCTATTTTTATCCTCGGCTTATATGGTTTCCCCCAGTCTCACATAGTCATATGTTTGTCTCCCTCAAGTCTCATTCAACATATCCCCACCCTATTAATTTCCTGGATCCGTCACTGCTCTGTTTTCTTCATTAAAACTTTGTTGCCACATTAATTCAAGTTGAACCAAAATGAATACTCCTCTTTCTTCTCTTTCCCAACTATTTTATTTCTCAGGAGTTCAACAATCAACATAATCCCTGGGACATCATCCCTACATAACCATTAACCCATAACAAACCTTTCTCCATATGTTCCTACATATTTGTTGAATCAAACTCATCATCTCATAAGAAACATTTGAGTTCCTAATAGCAGGGTCGTCCCTTAGCATGTTAAATGTGAGATTTTGAACAGGGTTTTCAAAATTTTAGGGCCTAATTTTACAGATGTTTAGGGCATTTTCATCAATCTGTGTAAAGCTATAGCCCAAATTGTTAAATATTTAGGTTTAGATATAAATTATTAATGGTTTAGGTTTTGGTTTAGGTTTTGGTTTAGGTTAGGTTCATATTGTTGATTGTTTAGGATTAGCGTCCTTTTGTACTTAACATATGTGTATGTTGTTATCTCTTATGCAATGTCATCAAAAGTTCTGGATGCAACAGAGTCTTCAAAAAGATTGGAACGTCTCTGCTTAATAGGCATAGCCAACAACCCAAATAGGCATGGGAATGAGGCGGGGATGGGGCGTGGACCTCAATCCCCGTCCCCGTCCCCGATTACTTATCTCTATCCCCGTCCGCGTCCCCATCCCCACCGGGGATTATAATCACATCCCCATCCCCAACGGGGAAACGGATATTTTTTTTCCGTTTATACAAGTTATTTTAAATTAAATATGTGAGAGACCATAAATGTTTAAATCTCAAACATTTTCAATAAGGGAAAAGTACAATAAAAACCAATGAACTTTCTTGTTTGGAATGATTAAGTCCTTGAACTTTTTTTTTGGAACAAATAAGTCCTTGAACTTTCCAAAACATGTTAAATAAGTCCTTGGACAATTTTTTGGCACAAATAAATCCTTGGACATTCTAAAATATGTTAAATAAGTCCTTAGACATTCC
>NC_037538.1:19171948-19190416 GCF_001531365.2 Cynara cardunculus var. scolymus
AATATTTTTTATTTTCAATTAAAATAAATTTTATCAATAATTTTTTTAATGTAAATACCTTTTATAAATGTAAGTACATTTTTGTTATATTTGTTTCATTTTATAAATATAAGTACTTTTTTTGTTCAAAAAATGTTTAGGAACTTAATCGTTGAAAATATGAAAGTTCATTAGTTTTTTGCAGATTTTTTTTCCAATATTTTATCATATTAACCAGTTTTATAGGTCAAAATGATGTATCTAACAGGTTTTAGAAAATTCAAGGAGTTATTTAACATGTTTTGAAATGTTCAAGGATTTATTTGTTCCAAAAAATTGTTCAAGGACTTAATCATTCCAAACACTAAAGTCCTTTGGGTTTTTTTTAGACTTTTCCCTTAAAAAATTTACATCTTTTTTTCAAAATAATTTAAAATTCTTTTTTCTACGACAATCTAAAAAGATGATGATATTGAACTTTTTTTTTTTTGCTTGATTTAAGAAATACATATTTTATATTTCTCAAATAATGACATGGAATTTATTTTTTGCTTGGTTGGCTTTAAAAAGAATAACGCTATAAAAGGGGGAGGCAGTGTGGGGAGAAATGACAAGAAGGTAAAGAAGGAGAAATGACAAGAAGATAAAAAACATCGATACTAAGATCGGCTAGAACAAGATGATATAAAAAAAACTTGATTCTAGTCAGTATTTTGTAGGTCATCAGGTAAACCAGGTACTTAAAAGTTTGAAATTTTGCATCTTAAGTACTGAAATGATTGTTTTAAAAGTATATTATCTACAATAGGAATTATACTAAAGTACATTACATTTTCATGTAATTTGCCTAATTATAAAGGTTAATTAGATGTTAAGGGATAATTGAACTTTGAAGCTGACCATATATAGTAGTTGACTTTTGGGAGAATAAAACCATTAATCAAACTGTTGATCCTCTTTCATTGATTTGATGATAATCTCCTTTACCTATCGAATTATAGTGTTTCTGTTTATTCAGTTTCAGCGAACATCACTGAGTCTGTTCAGTGATCGTTGGACATGCATTGTAACTCTCCAGTGACTGTTATACTTCAAGAAGACAAAACTCACACCAAAGAACCTTCAGCAATGTCGAAGACAGAAACTGGAGAATAAAGACTAGTGCGCTCGTGATTTGAAACGACATTCAGTGATTACAAGCTTGTCAACATATGTGTGAAGACTGCACAAGTTTTAGTGAATGCTGAAAAGACCTCCAGCGTCATCCCAGCATTCAGCGATCAAATGAAGCTTATCATGCACGTTTGTTTTTGTCTTGTCTTTCCACACACTAAGAACAAACTCATACATTTTCCAGAGTATAGTAATGTATTGAGCCACTCAGTTGACTCTATAGTGCTCACCAACTCTTTGAAAAGATGTATGCTCATGAAAAGACAAAAAAGGACTATTTTCTGTAGCAAATGACAAACTTCTCTCTAAAAACTTGACACGTGTTGTGTACCTTCTGAATTGCATTTAATGCAATGTGTATAAATAGTTGTGTGTTCTCTACTCAATTATCACTCTTCTTCTTGAAGAAACTTACCCAAGAAGTTATGTCTCTCTCTGCTCTTTCTCTAAAGAGAAATAACCACTTTGAACAAGTGAATAACACTTTACTCAGTCTTTAATTTTTACAGCAAATATTTTCACTTTGCTAAGAGTAATTGTGTGTATCTTTAGATTATTTAGATAGGTTTGTTTACTTTATCTTTTCCACAAACAATTTGTAAAAAATTTATTGATCCTTCTTTATCAATATATAATTTTTAAAAGTGAAAGTTTTTGTGTTTATATTCATCCTCCTTGTTGATCCTCTTTCTCATTGATTTGATGATAATCTCTTTTACCTATTTCGAAGTATTATGTTTTAGTCTTTCAGTTCCAACGATCGTCACTGAGTCTGTTCAGTGATTGCTGAACAGACTATTGTAAATCCTACAGCAACAACGATACTTCAAGAAGATAAAACTCACATCAAAGAACCTTCAATGAAAGTCGAAGACTGAACCTGAAGACTAGTGACTAGTGCGTTCGTGATCTGAAGCGGCATTTAGTGATTATAACTTGGTCAACGTATGTGTGAAGACTGCCCAAGCCTCAACGAATGCTGAAAAGATCTTCAGCGTTATTCCAGCATTCAACGATCAAATGAAGCTTGTTGTGCAAGATTGCTTTTGTCTTGTCCTTCCACACACAAAGGACAAACCCATACCCTTTCTAGAGTCTAGCACGGTACGAAGCCGATTAGTTGACTCTATTACCCACCAACTTCATGAAAGGATGTCTGCTCATGAATAGACATTTGTACTATTCACTGTAGCAAAAGACAAACTTTTCTCTAAAAAAGCTTGACGCATGTTCAACCCCTACTGTATTGCATTAAATGTGCATTTAATGCAATGGGTATAAATAGATATGTGCTCTCTCCATGAAGAGATACTAATCCTTACGTGCATACGTGAAAGAACACACACATCTAAGAACACTCACGCTTATCTTCAAGCAAGTTAGAATCCCTCTTAAGTATTCTAAAAATTCTTACCTAGAAAGAACTTATTTCCTTCTTTATATTTCAACAAATATTTTCTCTTTGCTAAGATTTTCTGTGTAAACTTAGATTGTTTTAGATAGGTTTTTCTTTACCTTATCTATTTCCGCATACAATCTTGTAAAAATCTGTATTGATCTTTCTTTATCAATATATATTTTTAAATTTGAAAGTTCTTTGTGTTTGTATTCATCTCTCCCTTCTACAAACTGTTTCTATAAAGTTCTTGTAGACCCAACCGGGACCAGCACCCCCTCTTTTACAAATTGTTACCTATAAACTCTTGTAGATCCAGCTAGCACCAACAAGTGGTATTAGACCAGTGTTTGCTTCTTGTGTTGTTTTGTTGTTTTATTGGCATTTTATTATCTTTCTCTAGATAATTATTCCTTTACAAATGGCTTTACAAAACACTATCACTCACTTTCATGATAATGGCTCTCTTGCTAAACCTCCACGTCTCATAAGAGACAAGTTTCGTCTCTGGAAGAATTAGATGTCTCTCTTCTTGGAAGGTGTGGATCCTGAGATTCCATACTATATAGAAAATGGACCTTATGTTCCATATGCTATATCTCCAGCAGTTCCTGCAAATGCCACGACTGCCACGATTCTTGAATGGCAGATTCCAAAACTCCCTCATCAATTGGGTGATGAAGACAAGAAGAATATGGCTTTAGACACTCAGGCGAGGTCTATAATAGGCATGTCTCTTCTTGAAGAGGTATATCACCTTGTGATGAAGCTCAAAACCTCGAAATCCATGTGGGACACTCTATGTGTTCAAAGATGACAAGGTTTCTCTTGCAGGTTCTCGTCTAGAGAACGTGTATGTCATCAATATGGATTCTCCTCTAACTAAGAATAATTGTTTTCTCTTTAAAGCCTCTTCAGACATCAACTAGCATGGCACAAAACGACTATCTCATCTCAACTTCAAGACGCTGAAGGAGCTGTCTCGAAAGGATCTTGTCACTGGCCTTCCTCAACACTCCTTTACAAAATAATCTCTTTGCTTAGTGTGTGAAAAGGGAAAGCAGACAAAGGCGAGCTTCAAATCTAAGAAAGTCTATTCAGTGACCTCTCTTTTTCAACTATTGCACATGGATCTCTTCGGTCCAGTCAACATGCAATCTATAGCTGGAAAGAAATATACACTTGTCATTGTTGATGAGTATTCCAGGTACACTTGGGTCTTCTTTTTTAGATCTAAGAGTGACGCACCTGAAGAAATTATCTCATTCATCAAACGCATAGAAATACTGAACAACATCAAAGAAGGTCTATAAGGAGTGATCATGGCACCGAGTTCAAAAATGGTACTATTGATAACTTCTTTGACAACAAGGGAATCTCACACAACTTTTCATCTGTGATAACTCCACAACAGAACAGGGTCGCTAAAAGAAGAAATCAAACAATCATTGAGGCTGCTCGATCCATGCTCATCCAATCTCGTCTCCCTACTCAATTCTAGGCTGTAGCTATCAACACTACTTGTTTTACTCAAAACTGGTCACTGGTCATCAAGAGATTCAAGAAGACAACTTATGAACTCTTTTATAGTAGAAATCCTTCTCTCAACTTTCTTCACATATTTGGTTGCACTTGTTACATTCTCAACAACAGAGACCAACTTGGAAAGTTCGACTTCAAAGCTGATGAAGGAATCTTTCTTGGATATTCTTAAGTATCCAAAGCCTTCAGAGTATTCAAAAAATGACGAAAAACTATAAAAGAAACTATCCATGTCACCTTTTGTTTGTCCCATATCTTTGATCAATCTTCAATAACATTAAGAACAATGGCAATCTTCATGTAAGAACACTTGAGAGAAAAAGTCAAATGGTCAATGATAGTATATTTCTCTCAATTATATGTAATACAACAATTAAGCTCTTAACTCTAAAATCCCTTACAAGACCTATTTATAGGTCAAACTAAAACACAAGAGTCAAATTCAACACATGACTTACAAAGTCAAACGCTCTACAAATACAAAATAAATATTTCAAGACGGATACAATAATACTCTAAAATTTAATCCTAACATTCTCCCCCTTTGGATTCAGGCTTGAAAGAATTTGTACACTTTGAATCGCTTTTGAAACTTTGACGCTTTAAGCACTTTATGACTTCTTAAAATTTTCAAGTTAAACTTCTAACATTCTCCTCTTTATGATATGCAAATGATCTTCTCTTGAGATAAACTTTCAAATATTCTCCCCCTCGAATGTATAACAAAAAAAATCTCTTCTTTTCACAATAAAGAACTGTAACAACAACAGTCTTCATAAATAATCTTCAAGATATATTCTTCAAAGAACTTCTTCATATAACATTCATTAACATTCTCCCCATTGAGAAATCTCTTTCAGTAAACTCTTGTTAAAATGAGATCTTCACACTCAACTCCCCCTCAAATATTGTTGCACAGAATAATCTTCAGTCATCAGTCATCTTTATTCACACTCCATGAGTCTTGCCGATTCCCGATCTTCAGAATTGAATATTTCATTCATTACATAATATTGCCCCTTATGATGAAATGAGAAACATTTGCATCATACATCAGAATGAATGGATCATTAACATATGCTTTGTCAATTCATAAAATTGTAAGTAGATCTTTTCAAATCCACTTGTATAATCTTTTCAGATTATGAAGATGGGCAAATAAAATAACCAAATTCAACATATGAATTTGTTAACAATCTTATAAAAAGATTGGCCTGTGAATATAACAAATATATTCAGTACAACGAATGTACTTCATATATGAGACTCTTTAAGGTTCATCTCACWAGGACTTCCATTCAATCATCGATATCTTATAAAAAGTATATCTATGAATGTTACGGCAAAATAACAAATAAATTGAAAATTTTGTGTAGTGTAAAAAGATGAAGCAACATATGCTTCGAAGACCTGACGCTAAAGATTAACAATCGCCAACGAGAAAAGATGGTGCCTTACACTAGGTTCCGGTGCATGGTATTTGCTAAAATCTTTGGCAATAAATACCCCAAAGAAAGCAAAATGCCTATTTACAGGCTTGGGTCTAGAATCTTGTACCACAAGTCTAAACCTATAGATATTGGTATATTTGAACAAATGTTTGCCATCGCTAATGGCACAGGTATGTCCTCTACCCCTTCCTCTTCTCTTCCAAAGGTGGTTAGAATTGAGGCAAACCCCCCTCCATATATCCCTACCACCACCACCATATCCTCTAAGAGGATCTCCTTTCAAGCCACTCTTGGTCATTCATTGCGGGACAAGAAAGCCAAAAAGGGGTTAACCAAGTCCCTGTCTGTTACCTCCCAACATGTTTCAATCATTGAAACAAGCCTTATCCCCAAGTCACACTTTCTTCTACCCCATCTAGCTCTTCAATGATCTCCTCTGACACTATTGTATACGTGGCTCCTCTCCCAACCGCCTCAGTGACTCAAATCACTGAAGGTGTGAATATTAGCATCGCCACTACTAAACTCCCACCCCCACCTTTCTCAGCCATTCTCTCCTCCCCTCCTCCTATAGTCTCAAGGCATGTTGGTGATTCATCAATGATTGTCCTCATTGGTGATAAAACAATCACTACAAAACCTAATGTGGCTCCTCTCAAGGTGCCTTAGTCACAGGAAGCCTATCCTCTCGAAGGCAACCTTGAAAGAACTAGTGTCAATCCTTCAGAGGATGCTGAAGACCCTTCAGGTACTCTACCATCTTCATACCCTTTCATTTCTTCCAACCAAGAGCTTCCTTATGCTCAATTATCTTCTTTTTCAGGTCCTTTTGCTGCAGAATCTTCAGCCATGGAGACTGACTATGATATGGCTGAAGATGTCAAACTCTTATTCCCAGACGTAACAACTGTCTTGGACAAAATGGACAAGGTCCACCAAGACATGCCTATCAAGGAAGACCTCACCTCAGGCCTCTCTATTGTCAAAGCTGAGGTTAATGAGGTGAAGGAGTTGTTGTCGGCGGTGCAAGTTGATGTATGCACCAACACTGAGGCCATCATTGCTTTAAATAGCAAGGTCCATGAAATACAAATCCAGCTTGCGTCGTGGGTCAGATACGGGCGGCTCATCATGCGGTTGTAGCCGCATCTAATCTTGCTGGAGTCAGTGTTTTGATGCAATCCAGAGCCTCTTGTGGCTCTTCTTGAGGTTTAAGCCATCGAAGAACTCCCCTACCTACTGGTATTGATTTGCATGATACGGGTGGCTTAGGTTGCGACTAAACTCGTACATAGGGTTGTTGATGAAGAATTTTAGGGACCAGACCTGTGCTTCTTTGAAAGTGCAATGGCTTCTTTTAGGAAATAGTATAAAATCTCGATTCTAACTGTTTTGAAGGGGGTCGTTTTCTAGAAATTGCATGAAGGACGGTACGATTTTCGGAGGCAAGAACTTCCATCGATTTCTACTTGTCTTTTGGTAAACTTTCAGATTTTGTAATTGCAAGATAGATTTAGCCATGCGTAGCTAAACCCTTTCATTCCTACATTAGTTAACTTCGATTTTGATGTTTTATTACTTTAAAATTTCACTGTAATCGGTTCAAACAAGCTTATTTACTTGATTTTCAATTTTAATGTCATTTTCATTTGAATGTTCAATTAGTGTGATGAATTAATTGAATTTCTTAGGGAGACTTATTAGTCAAAACCTAGATACGTAATCGTCTTCAAACTTTGATAAAGTAAAGGTTGATTTCATTCGGTCTCAATTAGGTTTCCAAATTGATTTCTTGAAATCTTGCATTCAGAGCCTTGATATAAGTCGAGCTTACGAGCTTATGGCTTTTAGTTGGTGTTTTTCTAGTTCGAAAAGCTTAGCCCACCTAAGAATTTGAGATCTTAATCAAGTTCTTATTTGTGATTAAAATCCGGTTGGAGAGCTTACTGTGTAAATTTAAGAAAAAATATAGGCTGTTGGAGCTTGTTAACGGCCATAATCAACTTGGGTTTATTCATTTTTAGACTATTAGAATCAATGATGGATAATAGCTTCTCAACTCAAATCGAACTAAAGTTGGGTTTTTAATTCATCGTTTTAAACTAGTTTTGTTGTATGCTTACTTTAGTTAATCGAATCCAACCCCCTCCCCCCTCATATTTTATTTTTAAGTATTCTTTCTTGTACTTGAATTGTTTGGTTATAATAAGTTGAACCGAGCTTCTGTAGATTCCATTCGACTTACCGCTATTACAATCTATGTTGTAATTAGCCGATAGTTGGAACTTATTATTTGGTGGACTCAGCACCAGTCAAATGGCAAGGGTCTCGCTTAGAGAATTATATTACTGTTAGATTTTGGGATGTTTAAATTTTATGTTTGAACTCATCTTGTAATGTAACCCGGTATGAGACACGTTAATGTAGGGCTCTTAATTGTATTTAGATTTTTTAAGACTTCCGTTTGTAACATGATTTATTAGCCATTATGATTTGGACCATTTTATGTTATTTAATGAGAATGATGTAACACAACTCATGGTGAAAATGAAGATGTTATAATGGATATCGAGGGTGCGCTCCAAAAAATGGCATCATTTTACCACCCAATTTGCAGAAGTTAGTCTTTTATGATCGATGAAGTTTTAATGTTGAAGTTATGGTGTGTAACCTCCCTCTCTTTAGGAAGGGGTACGACACATTATCTGTCCATTAATAGAAAGAAATCATATAAAACGTTGAAGGTACATGCATAAAAGCAAAACAAAGAAAATGGAATCAACCTAACAATTCAGCCAAAGAGGAGAAACAGAAGTCAAATTAATATAATGCAAAGTTAATCAAATCCCTTGGATCCCATAACTAAACCAGAAGGAAGCATAATCAACTTAAAGGAAAACTGGGTAGGAAACATCTCATGATCTGGTGCTCGATCCAACGCTGAAAACTGGGTAGGAAACATCTCATAATCTGGTGCTCGATCCAACGCTGAAATTTATGTACTAGTTTGTTTTGTATCAAATGGTCCAATTAACCAAAGAAAGGTTAAAACAGGACTATCTAAACTTTCAATAATTACTTGAATTCAATCAATTGAAACTTGGGTTGGACTTGATTTGTAGAACTTATGTAGGTCTTTCTTTTATCCATGTGTCACTAAATTTAAACTCGTGTTTTGACGATCTTAAACAATTTGCATCACTTAGAAAGCCGAAACAAAATGCATATGTGAAAGAGAGTAAAAGAAAACGAGAAAAGTCAAAAAGAGGATCCTATGTATTTCAGTTCTGTATAAAATGATCGTATTTCGATCTTCATAATGATGGGTTGTTGTCGCAAATTTACGTACATTCCTTTCTATCTATTTCTATAGTCTTGTAAAGCTTAACATATAGAAAAGAAGGATGTATTTGCTTAATGAGAGGCTCAAATCCGAGTAGGTCCATCCATGAATCTAGTTTTGTCTTAATGTTTCTTGATTTTCTCTCTCCAGAGAGAGAGTGTGTCTGAGAGAGAGAGAGAGAGAGAGAGAGATGAAAGATTGTGTGTATATATACATAGAGTACATACATATTACTACTACTCATCTCTGGTCTCCGTTGCTTGCAATATGCAAAGAAAACAAGAAAACACTCGTATATTCTTCAAAACACACTGAGATGGGTCCAATATTGTTGTACTCTACATAAATTTAGAGCTTTTTCATTTGAAGACACGATCCGGATCTGCCGCTCCTTCTCCTTTCACAATTGCCTTCGACCTTTCTCACACACACACACACTCACTCTCTCTCTCTCTCTCTCATTCTCTCAAGAGAGAGAGGAGGGGTGGGAGCCTTATCTTGGATAATTTATTCAAAAAGAAAGAAAAGACTCGGAAGAAACAAGAAGGAAATGGAGGAACAGTATGGGATCACGGATCTGACTCACTACATGAACGGAAGGCCCATCTTCACGGCCGTCCCACAGCCACCACCTCAGCCTCAGCCTCCTCATGATCTTCACTACGATATGGTGATGTTGGGAGGTGGCGGTGGTGGTGCTGGTGGGATGCTGTTTCGATCTGATTCCACCACTGGTACAGGCTCAACCACTGCTAGTCTTAGTGCCGGGGGTGGTTTAGAGATGGAACTTGGTGGTGGTTTGGAGATGGAAATTGGCGGTGGTGGATGTGGTGGTGGAAATGGAAGGTGGCCGAGGCAAGAAACTCTAACACTTCTGGAGGTCAGATCAAGGCTTGATTCTAAGTTCAAAGAAGCTAATCAGAAAGGCCCTTTGTGGGATGAAGTTTCCAGGTCTCTCTCTCATAATTTTCTGACTGTACCTCTTTCTTGTTCTTCATCATCACCATCACCATCACCATCATCATAATCCTAATCATCACCTTCTTCTTCTTCTTCTCTTTTGCTCACTCCAGACCCTCAAAGACTTGCTTCTATAAATTTTGACTATTGGTTTGTGAACAGCTTTTTACTTAAGAAAAGAATTTGGGGATACAATTTAATTTTAGTTCAGTGAAAAATGGAGTTTTCACTACTTATAAATCTAAATCGAATAACCCAACTGTAAGAATTCAGCAATCAAAATCCGCAAGTATGAAACTTCACACCCACCACTCCCGTGAAGCATTATTACTTGTTTTTCTTTTTTATTTGCTACTTTTTGTATCCAACCATCGATCACCCTTTAGACTTCTGCATTTGTTTCCTTGAGAAAAATAGCCTTTCAATTCATAATCACCATCATCATCATCATCATCATCATAATCATCATCATCATAATCATCATCATCATCATCATAATCTCCTTTTTTTTCCTTTTGTTTTGTGAAGAGCTTGATAATTTCTATTATGAGTCTCCAAGCTTTGTTACAGGTTTTTGACAGTCTTTTCATTTCTTTCGGTTAACTGAAGTAGCTCAGCCTAGAAAAGGCTTACAAGAACCCACCTATCTATTTCTATTTTGTGTAGTCATCAAGACCCCAATTGGGGTTAATAGTATGCACAGACCAATAAACAACATGAAACTTGTACTCCTTGGCAAAAATCACTATCACTTTCTATTTCATTGTCATCAGTTCTCTGATCAACCAGTGATTTAGTTTTATTTTTATTTTCCATTTTTCTTTCTTTCAGGATAATGTCTGAGGAACATGGGTATCAAAGAAGTGGGAAGAAGTGCAGAGAGAAGTTTGAGAACTTGTACAAGTATTACAAGAAGACTAAGGAAGGGAAAGCTGGAAGGCAAGATGGGAAACATTACAGGTTTTTTCGACAACTAGAAGCTCTCTATGGAGAAACCAGCACTAGTATTAATCCAAATCCTAACCCTAACCCAGCTTCATTTCCAGATCCTCATAATCTTAATGTTGAAACTAGTCCTTTCCAAACTCATCCACACCCAAATAATAGTAGTTATCAAGAAGCCTTTCATCAACCTCCCCCTTCCAGGCTGTGTGATAGTCCTAGCCTCTCCAACAATTCTTCTGCTTTCGATACTTCTTCATCGGGCTACAGCAATCCCAATGCACCCATGCCTCCATTCATGGATAACAGCGACTGTGCGGATAGGACAATTAACAAAAGAAGGCTTGGGAAACGGAGTTGGAAGACTAAGATTAAGGAATTTATCGATGCACAAATGAGGAAGATCATGGAGAAACAAGAGGAGTGGATGGAGAAGATGATGAAGTCTATTGAGCAGAAGGAACAGGAGAGGGTTTTAAGAGAGGAACAATGGAGGAAAGAAGAAGCTTCTAGGTTCGAGAAAGAGCACAAGTTTTGGGCTAATGAACGAGCATGGATGGAGTCTCGAGATTCTGCTTTGATGGAGGCCTTGCACAAAATAACTGGGAAGGAATCAAACCATAAATCTTCTCCCGATCATCACAATGATCGCAACAATGGGAAGATTGACACTACTGTCAATCTCACCGGTTGGGGCGAAAATGAGATTACACGACTAATACAACTACGAACAAGCATGGAAACACGGTTTGAGCAAGGTGGGTACATGGAAGAGCTTCTCTGGGAGGAAATTGCCTCGAAAATGACTTGTTTGGGGTACAACAGGAACGGTATATCATGCAAAACCAAGTGGGATAGCATAAATGAGTTCCTAATGAGAACCAAGAAGCGAAAAGAGAATACAAGAAGCTCCAATTCATACACTCACCATAACAACGAATCTCTTTCTCATATCTTTCATCATCAGGTGGGAAGCTATCGCCAAGCCGATGAACGACTGATGGCATCAAATGATCAGCAGAATGATGCAGGTAGCTATAGGTTTCTGATGGGTGATCCGGAGAATATGTGGGATGGCTATGGCGTTAAGCTCACCAAGGGTGATGATCATTAGGTTATGTTTCTTAAGGGTGTGGTAGAATCTTAGAAGTTTGTTGGCCTTTTAGGAATGATGGTTGATACTTGGACTGTTGGAAGTTGATATTTGACCACGTTTCTTATGGATATGAGATGTGTGAATAAGGTGAAATTTGACTTAAGTTTCTTGATTATGATAAATGAGATGCTTCAATAGTATCAGTATGCAAGTATCTAACTCAAAACATATTAGGAATTGATGCTTCAATTTTTTTGTAATTAAGTATCAGTCTATATCATCCCTTATGATTCTATTTTGTTGGAACCTTCTTCATATTATTCACAGTGTGTGTGTTTACTTGCTAAGTGTAATGGGATTCACCAAGTGAATTATTTTATTCGGCTATGTTTGGCAAACTAGTTGATAATTATGTTTGTCGTTGTCTGATAAACTAACTACGTTAATACATATATGTTTGTTGTTGACTGATAAACTAACTACATTAGCTAAAATGAGTAAAAAGGTAAAATATAAATGCCATAATCGAGAAAAAGGTGAAGAAAAAACAGTAAGTCATGTGAAGCAATTTTCAAGAACGACCTTTTAACTTATCAAACAAAGTTTTTTTCCGTAGGTTGACCCGTGTTTGACAAACATACAATCTTGTTTCTTTATAATATATCAACCATCGATTTCATCTCCAACCTCCTTACCAAATTCGACAAACATCGTGTTAATTAAGCATGATGTTAGGGCCTCGGTAATCGGACTCGCCATAACGCTTATTTTGTTTAGTACTCCATTCATTTTATGTCATTCCATTAACATTTATCTTGTGTTTTCAACTCATAGAGTTTTGCAATGATTTGTAGTTACACTTTTAGGAACTAACAAATGTTTTAATTGTTATCTATAAAAACCATAGAATGGGCATTTTAGACTATGTTAAAGCACTTTTCTTGTTACAATGTCTATTCAAAATATCTGGTAAATCAGTTGTTCTTGCAAATATATAGTAATATACCCGTCTTTTAGTTTTTTGTTTTATCTTTCTAATAGAAAACATCAATCATCTATACTATATTATAAAATATTTGACAAAACTGTTAAAAATCAATTTTTATACATGAAATACTGTTTATTGATGCATATTATTTAAAATTCAATATTACAAATAAATTGTGCATAAATACAACTTATTAAGCTTCATATTTGAATTCGTACAACTAATTGCAGATAAATATAATCAAATATAGAATAAAATTCTTATTTAAAATATATCTAAAATATAATTAAAATAATTCTTCTAACAGAATACTTAGTTATTATATTTATAAAAAAAATATTATTAAACAAAAAACAAATTACTTCGGCGTTAAACCTAAATTAAATTATAATTAAAAAAATTACACAAAAAAATAAAAACTTTTATATATGTTTTTTTAATTTTTATGATACCTTCAAATTTATATTTAAAAAAACATTATTGTTTGTTCAAACCACATAAATCCATATTATAATATCGATAGAGACCAAAAAAATAAAAAAAAAATTAAAATCGCAATATATCTTGTTGCATTTCGCTATCCTTCTAGTAATTAATTAAAGCTATAAGTATGATGTTAAAAGTTGACTTATATTTCTTTTAATTTTGAAAAGTCATACTATTTATATTTCAAATTTACCACACAATCATTATACTTTAATCGTCTCAATGATTTCAAATATGCTTTTATCATCAACAACATGTGCTTTTACCCCCAAAGTATATGATTATAAAAAGATGATTGAGGAAAATAAGTCGTGTTCTCACTTTTTATAGCCCATTTGAATGAGTTAAAAAAACCAAAAAGAAAAATAATTAACGTTTATATTTTTATTAATTGGTAACGAATAAAAATCAAAGACACTTCGATTTTCACGGAAGGACATTTGTTAATCAACTCGAATTAATTAAGGTTTAATCCGTTCATGCAAAATGCCAACATGCATCTACAACCCATAATGGACGGACTAGAGTGAACCTTAGCAAACCTCATGAACGAGCGATGAATTATGGAAATGAATGGTTTTCCAACGGCCCTCATGTTGCCTATCGAGAAGTAAAACAAGAACGTACGTTAAAGTTTACTCGTGGTTGGTCGCACCCACAGTCAAAAGGTTTATACTTTGCACGAATCATATATAAGAGAATTTTCTAGGGATACAAATGGACTAATTGGACAAAAAATCATAACACATATATATTGGTTACCAGAAAACAACAATAAGTGGAAAGATGGCATGGTTAATGGTTCATCTACCTATACAATATTTGCCCATAATTCATTTGCAGTGAGGTTAAATGAACCCTATGTGCATGTGCTAATTGAACAACCCCCCCCCCCCCCCCCCCCCTGCAGTACCTTTACCTCTATATATACTTCTGCTGATCAAATTAATTAAGACTTGTTGTAAAGTAAAAAGTTGATAAATTGCACAAAAGTATTACTATTGTACCCCAAAAATGTTTCAAGATTTAACTTTTTCCATCGTTTTTCGCTTGGTAGCGGGAGTGTACGAGTGCCGTAGGCAGTAGGCACCCGTTTGCTAGACCTTTTACGGGCCTTATATAGAAAAGCACTCAATAAAGTTTCCTTAATGAATCAAGTTCCAAGTGTACCAAGCCAAGTTACTTTATAAAGAAGTTGTTACCATATATGCAATGATAGGTATATAGCACCTAGAATTAATTACTTGTGTTGATCATCTGGTGACATGCATGCAATTCATATATGAATTTACACAATGAGTTGCTTCAAACTCATCAGTGATGTACAAGTTAGGAACAATTTTGAAGTGATATAAGTTATTGCACAAATAAATAAGCTAAAAAGTACACATCTGCTATGATATATATATATATATATACAGGGTTTCATGAATGTAGCTACAGATATATAGCTTGGTGTTCATTATAGTGGTAGGGCAATTTGGTGATTTCTTTTGGTGACTAGGGTTATTTTGACAACAAGTCAACAAGGTTTGGTCTTCTTATAGGGCTAAACATAATAATGTTGGTGTTTTGTCTGACTTGGTACTCTTGTTGACTCCTTTTGTATTTGATTTTTTGCTTGGATTGTACATGAAATTCTTGTAAAATGTTATATGAAATTTGGTATTTATAATCCAAGTTCTACCCCTTACTTAACAGGTCAAACCTTTGACTTTCTTGAATATTGAATATGGGTCTCTTGTTGTAATCATCATCTGCCAGTTGATTGTCATTTAATGAATTGAGATCAAACAATTAACCTTCTAAGGCTCTTTCATATTTCGAAAAAAAAAATCCCTTTTTTCGACAATAAGCTTCAAGACAAACACATGGGAAGGAATCAAACGACAAAGCAAAACCATTTGGATCGGTCACAGATCATCGTAGGGCCACGACCGAAAACCCTAAACCGTTTAATCAACCGAAGTCATTTAATCACAGCAAGGAAACATGTGCAAGACACCACCAACCTTTGGAAACCCTAATGAAATGGTAACATTGATGGAGAGAAAGTGGATGATATGGGTTATGTGTGAAGGTGGAAATAGAGTTGAAATGAAATGAAATGAAATGAAAAGAGAGGTGTACGGAGGGGGATGCATAAAGAGAAAAATGCACCATAATGATGTAAAATGATGTGTCATGCATAAATAAATCCTAGACAAAGACTGTCACCCTGAAGGAGTTCCTTAAGAAGCTTCCCTTTCTTGGAAGAGTAACCGAAACTAAAAACAAAAGAAAACAACAGTGGGGGGGAGGGAGAGTGTCAACATCATCCCCAGTAGAATACCAAAAATTGCGTCTTCCACCAGATGCTCCCTCTTACTTCTCTTCTCTGTCTTTCTTCTCCTATGAATTCTCTCTTCACACATCACCAGTGTTCTTCCCAACGCCTTGCACTTTATTTCCTCCTTCTGTTCTGGTTAACAAAATGTAAAGCAAAAAGGTTTCAACTTTTTGCATTTTGTCAAAACTTAAACACAACCCAATAATCGTCTTATATGCTATATAAATTCCCCAAGATTTTCTACAATTTAGATGCTCATATACATACATACATACATATATATATATATATATATATATATATAGGTTTATAAATTGCCCAAGATTTTGTCAAAACTTAAACACAACCCAATAATCGTCTTATATCCTATATAAATTGCCCAAGATTTTCTAGAGCTTATATGCTCATATATATATATATATATATGTATATATATATTTGTAGGTTTATAAATTGCCCAAGATTTTGTCATAGATGCATCGTTAGATATGTGATTGAAGATTTCATTCGTCTGATTTATTAAATCAATTTTTTGATATAAATTTGCATCAATTTGATATGTTAATATCTAAATTTAATACTAAAAAATAATCTTGTTTTATTATTAAATTAATACTCAATATGAATTCATTTCATATTAAATTTGAACTTAAATGCTTTTGATGAAAAGAATTTTCTGATTCTGAACTACAAAAAACTTTTAAGCTTTTTTTCTAGTAAACTTCTGTTTGTAGCTTTTTAATAATATTTATTTAAAGTTATGATATGATAAATCTAATTTTATTTTTTTAAGATTCCTGTTTTTATTTCTATCAAATTAATGTTAAATGTTTAAGCAATAAAAGTTAGTAATAACATAAGATTTAATGGAAATAATTAAATGACTAAAATAACTATAAGATAAAAAAGCTTATCAAGATAAATCAAGTTCGTCAAATATCTATATTATATTACTAGTTGTGTATCCATGCAATGTAGCGGGAGTCGTGAATTCTAACGGTTGTGAAGTTTCACTGGTTTTATTAGAGAAGATTTAACGATGATATAAGTCACATTTGGTTTTTACATAATAATACAATTTGAATAAATAAGAGTTATGGTTTCAATTACAGTCTATCGATAAAAAAATTGTATGACGGTTTAAAATCCAATATATTTAAAATCCAACATATTTAAACGACTTCACAAATGTATTCGATTTACACCAAGAGCAAATAATCAAGAGATCGAGACTCAGACCGAGAGTTCTAGACCAATTGAATGAGAAATGAATGAAAGAACTTTTAATAACTCATGGTGAATATTAGTTTGAATCTCACATTGGGGGATGGGGAGAAGACATAGAGGTAAGATTTGTAGGCATGAGTGAATGGTGTTATTAGTATCTTGGTAACATGAAAAGAAAAAGATAATAATGTGCATTGGTAATTTGTACTATATGTTATTTTAATTGTAGATTAAGAGATTTTAAGAATAAATGCATAAATTAGTAGTATTTAATGCATTATGAGTTGTTTTTAAGACTTTTAAGACTTTGTGCATAAATGTATAGTACTCTGTGTATTAAAAATTATTTTTAAAACTTTTGATAAATCTGGTTTATAATGTAGTATTGATAAAACATTTGACAAAAACTTTTTAAAATCATTTTGTATGCATGAAGTACTGTTATTGATGCATATTACTTAAAATTCAAGATTACAAATAAATTGTGCATAAATACAACTTGTTAAAGTTTCATGTTTGAATTCGTGTAACTAACTGTAGATAAACATAGTCAAATACAAGATAAACATATAATTTAAATTATAAAAAATCTAGAAATATAATTAAGATAATCATTGATTTCTAACAGAATACTTAATTATTATCTTTATAAAAAATTATATTATTAAATCAAAAATAAATTACTTCGTTATTAAAAATAAATTAAATGATAATAAAAAAAATTGAATTAAAGATATTACACAAAAAACATGAACTTTTAAATAGTTAATTTGATACTACTATTGATATATTTATTTTTTAAATTTTATGATATATTCAAATTTATATTTATTTCAAAAATAAAAACTTATCCTTCTCTGAAAACCACATAAAAACCGTATTTTAACATTTCCAGAAAAAAATAAAACAAAATATTAAAATCGATATATATCTTATTGCATTATGCAAGTACCCTTCTAGTCTTTCAAAAAATAGCTAATAGATAAATATACAAATTTTAAAGAAATTGGATCTTTTTAAACCAGTAGAAAATATTATATTAATAATTTTAAAAGAAAAGTTTCATCTACTTGTACATTTTCATAGAAAAAAAATGAGAAGCCAAATCTCTAAAAACAAAATGTACCTTTTTTTGTTAAAGCAATTCGGTGCTGAGATTTATGCTTCTTAAACAATAATAAAATTATTAACATTTTGTTACAAATTTAAAGAGGGGTTTGAGATTGTTTATAAAAACAATTTATTAACTTATTTTGGTGTGATAATGGTAATAAGTACTTTTGAGTGTTTGGTTAAACAACTTATACCGGTGTCAAACCGGTAATAAAAAGTTTTTGAAGAAATTAAACCATTATAACTTACAATAAGTTGATAAACACTTTTATAAAAAAACATAAGTTGTTTCTAATAAGCAATCACAAAAACATAATTTCAGAGTTGGTTAAATGAAACTAATTCTAATTTAAGTCTCTTTTGTTTTAGTTCAACGCTCTCTTTGTCACTTTATTTATTTCTACAACATAAAATTAAATTTTTTAGATAAGAATATCTCCAAT
>NC_037538.1:19191466-19195832 GCF_001531365.2 Cynara cardunculus var. scolymus
TTTAAGTCTCTTTTGTTTTAGTTCAACGCTCTCTTTGTCACTTTATTTATTTCTACAACATAAAATTAAATTTTTTAGATAAGAATATCTCCAATGAAAGGTTCATATAATCAAAATGAAAGAATTATCATTGTGGATAATTATTAAGAACCTCATCTCATTTGAGTTATTGTACAAGAACTTTGGTTCTTACCATAAAATTTGTATGAAGTGATAATTTCTTAGTTTTTAAATATATATTATTAACTTTATAATTATTAATATTATATCTATACTACATTATATATATATATATATATATATATATATATATATTGAAAATCTCTTAATTACTTCTTAGGAAGCATAATGTACAAGTGAAGAATGCATAAGACTTCACTATATGAGAATTTTGACTTTTTAATTGTTGCAGCTTTTACTTTTGCAACAAAGATACAATTTTCACTTTACAGACTCCTATTCCTCCTTACTCAGACTTTGCTGTCTTTTGCTCAGTTTCTTCGGACTCATTTTCATGATTTTTTTTCTTCCTTAAATTCATATATTAGAGTAGTCGATCTTTTAAGGAGGTTTTAGAGATTTCTTTCTTCGGTCAAAAACTATTTCTCTCTAATTTCATGTTTCAACTATATCTAAAGATAGATCAACCTGGATGCTCGTCTGTATAAAAATATGACTAGAAGATTTTGTATTCTACATTCTCTAAAACCTCTCCTAGAACAAGCTCTCAAACTGAGGTAAGATTTCTTTTGATTTTCATTTTGGCTTTGATTTTCATTTTGTAACCTAAATTCCTAATTTTTTCATGGTTTTCATTTATACTAGTGGTGCAATGCAGCGCGGGTGAATAACAATTCTGAAACATTAGTTCAGCTTTGAATCATGAGTTTGTRTGGTTATTTTACAAGTCAACTAATATATAAAGTTGAAGGTAAATATGGTGTATTAGCAATATCAATTGAAAAAATAATTGCACACATGTTGAGTTTCTAAACCATATAAAGTTGAAGGGTTGGGGTGGGATACATGCATGATCTGAAACCCTTTCTAATATTGTTGCTTCAACTTTCAGTTTACTTCAAGAGAAAAAAGAACTTTGAATTTGAATTTGAGTTCAAAATAGAAAACAAACAAAGTGTCAAACAACTTTGGGAAGACCAAACATATCTTTTTTCATGTAAATATGGCTTACTTAAATCTGAAACTATGATCAAACAAATAGTATGTTTTAAGCATTTGTACATTATGCATAATAGTATTTTATGCTTTAAGATTTGTAATTAAGGCTTTTGCTCTAAATGCTTATTAATGTAGTATAGATTAGAGACGATTTTGTTCATATAGAGACGTTTCAAATCTTGATCTCCAAAGGTAAGATGTTTCGCAGTGTTTGATTTCACATGATTTTATCTATTACACCTCAAGTTTGATTAAAAGCCTATGTCACTTCAATTGGTTTTTATTTCACTTGATTTCAACTATTGCACTTCAAGTGTTTGATGAAATGCCTCAACCACTTTTGTTAGAAAATTCAACAACATACACAAGTAGAAGCAAGAAATTCGAGTAATGGAGACATTTGAAACATGAAATTTGTCTTCATTTTTTATTTTTATTTTTGTGTTCTACAAATATATTCTCTTTATACAATGTTAACTATGAGAGAAGATATTAAGAAAATAAAGACATAAAAAAGTTAGATTAAGTATGATAGAAACATGAGTGAAGATGTTGATACAAGTGACGTTTGTAAAAGACAAAAAAAAAATAAAGATAAGTATGAGAAGATATTGATACCAATGATGTTTGTATTATTTTAAACGTTAATAAAAATTAAGATCAAGTATCATTTATCATCAGAAAATGATGGTCTTCATTTATGATATAGTGAGGTGACTATTGATCATTTTTGCATCACTCGTGCATCAGTACACCACATGCATGATGGAACTCCAGTATCACCAGGAAATGATAGAACTTCATCATGGAAGTAACATGCAATTCGTGGACATAATTTTTGGGAGATTGTCCCTCTGTTAAACGTTCCAAGTTAATCATGACTTGTCAAAGCTTTTGATATAATTTTTGGGAGATTGCCCTTCTGTTAAACGTTTTGAGTTAACCATGACTATGTCAAAGCTTTTGAATATAAGAGAGTGTAAAAAGCAATAAAATGGAATACGAATGTGCTCAAATTTGTGAATGAACAAAGATAATTAGATGTCTACGTTTCTACTTTAGTTTGTCTCATAATAAGTGTCCACTTTTCAATTTTAATCTTATTTATGAAATGGAGAAATACGTTACTCCGTCTATGTTAAGGGTAAAGTTGTCATCTACAACTTAAAGATCCCTAAAACCAACTCCATGAGTATTTGCTTCATACTTATAGATCAGGTATCTGATTTTGTGGAAGGTTTTAAACACCAAATATTTGATAAAAGTATTGAGTGAGAAAAAGATCAATTTAGAAAGCTTTGGGTACACAGTTTGCAAATAAGCACAAACTTTCAAGTTCACTTGAGGATGAGTCAAAGTATGCAATAGAGATAGCTTTTGGTCTACAGTTGATGTTAGTTTAGCTTAGGTCTTCAATTGATGTTAGCTTAGTCTTAGTCCTAAATTTATTAAAATGTTTTTGTTTACTCAGATAATTAGATGATTTTGTACAAAATCGTTTTTTTTTCTAATATAAAACACATTAATGGATTTTGTCCAACCGTTCTGTAGCTGTAAAATGAACTAACAGGTTGCGTTTTGGATTTCTAAAAAGTCGAACTTACAAATTCTAGTGTGATGAAGGACTCAGGTTATAGTGAACTCTTTGTCCTGAATGAGCTCAAGACATGTATGTATGTTTACTATACTATTTTCTATTAGACGATACATTTAGTTATGAATATGTTGTTTCACACTGTCCAAAATGCTTACGGCCGGACAAAGCACGAACAAAGCACGAACAAATTACACATGGTTTAGAGATGTTTTAAGTTTCTTTCATTGATATTCTCATTTTTCTTGCAAGTGTTGATGATAAAATTTAATTTCATGGATGGGTTGATAAATGTAATGTGTGTCAAGCTAGAACCACATATAAGCAGTTTGATAAATGTTTAAGCTAAAACTTACCCATATTAATCATGATTGTTGGCTTGTGGAATTTGTCATACTTTATTAAGAGTTTACTAGAAAGAGCGACTTCTCTATTCATGTAGATACTACTTAATTATATACCACCATACTCTAAACGAAAGTCCACTAAAAACAATACAAGCATAAATTTTAAAATAGTTGGTCAACTGTATTTATAACATTTTATGCTAATGGGAGCTTCTAGCTGGATTATGGTTCATTGATGCAATTCTGTTATATGCTTCATGAATTGAACCAAACAGTAAGCTTGACTATTTTGACCCAAGTACTGAATGCTTGTTCTTTTCTTTGTATCTACAGTGAAGCAAATGAAATCTATAAAATTTGCAGTGTGATAGGGAACCCAACAGAGAGTTCATGGGCTGAGGAACTTGAGCTTGCAAGTACCATCAATTATCAGTTTCCAGAGGTTAGTTCTTCTTTTCTTTCCCTTGCCATCATAATATTATGTCAGTTGAATGCCTTCTTCTCATCAAAAGTATTGTTGTATGAAAATGGTTGTTTTGTTAGAATTTGTAACTTTGTTGGGCATATATCTGTTTATGTGATACTAATCTTAGTATTTACAAGCCTTTTGTTTGTGTCACCAAGTATTTGCACAGTCTCTTCACTTTGCTCAAGCACGTGATCTTCAAACACTTTATGTTGTGACCAGATCTTATTTGAAGTATATGATATTTATACACGACAAATGAACTCTTGTATTTACCTCACCTTTGGTGATGTTTGAACCCTTGATCTTATTGCTACCTAGATACTTTATTTATCTTTCCTGTAATTTGTGGTAGCAGCTTGCTGGAGTACTTCTCTCTACACTGATACCATCTACAAGCAAGGATGGAGTTGATCTGATTACAGTAAGCACTAGTTTTTCTATGCTTTATACATCATTTATTTTCCACATTTCAAGAGATATGCAGCAGGAAGTAAAAAGTTTAAAGGTTCTGTTACGTAGTCACTTTATTCTTGGATCCATGTAAGAGGCCTACATCCTTGGAACTATATGTGAGAGTCAATACTCTCGATTACATTATGTTAGTCCCGAAGGGTAAGGCAATAAACAGAAAGTAATTGTAGAAGGGGGGGTTGAATACAATTACACAGACTTTTTTCAACTTTTTAATTCTTATTGATATATATCAAGAATTAATACACACAGAAATACAAAAGATTGTTGCGGAAGATAGGAAAGGAAAACCTAACCTAAACAATC
>NC_037538.1:19198987-19201121 GCF_001531365.2 Cynara cardunculus var. scolymus
AGATGAGAGTTGGGGGGTTTTAAATAAATAAAAAAAAGTATATGTTGGGTAAAGGAAGGGTTGGTATGGGGAAGGTAAAAAGTTAAAGGAAGAGGTGTAAGGAATAGGGGTGTGGGTTCTTTGGTGAGTAGGGGGTGGATGGGATGTGATGGGGGAAAGGGAGAGGTGTGAACAAAATATCTTGTGGGGAAAAAAGGGGACAAGAAAGGAAGATGGGGGGGGGCGCCTATTTGTGTGTGTGTGTGGGGGAAACCGAATGAGGGTGTAGGGCTAAATAAGATCGGTTTCTTGATGGGAGAATGGTCGGCTTGAGGGTAGAGGTTCGAAGGAGAAGCCGATTGGGGATGGAGGTTAGGATCGGCTTATGGAAAAGAGTAGAGGGGTCGGCGAGTGTGTGTAGAGGTTCGAAGATGTGGGGCGCCCGTTTGGAATCGGATTGGGGTAGGTTGAGAGGCCGAGCGATTGGTTTGAGAAAGAGAGGAGAGAGAAAGGGGATCGGCTTGAGGAATGAGTGAAGGGGATTGGTGTGTAAGGGATTGGCTTGTTGGAGGTGGAAGCCGAAGGTGGGAAAGGGGCCGAATGGGGTGGAGGGAATCGGTGGTGTGCGATCGGTCTGTGTAAGGAAAGGGGGTTGGGATCGACTTTGAGAGGTAAGAATTGGCTTATAGGGAGAGGAGTGCGATCTCGGCTTGTGTAGAGGAAGCCGAATGGTAAGTGTGGATAAGGCCGAAGCCGAAGGAAAACTAATCGGTGAGGGAGTGGTGTGAAGGGAGAGGCCGAAGGAGGGAGAGATTGAATCGAGAGAGAGAGAGAGGCCGAAAGAGGGAGGTTGGCTTAGGTGGGATCGGTTTGGGGGTGGGGAGGAGCCGATTAGATGTATTTATAAAGAGGGAGATAGGGGATCTAAGGTTTAGAAAATATAGAAGATGGGCCGAATGTGACGGGCCGAAGGGATTTGGGCCGAGTGGGGGAAAAATAAAGGAGAGTAAAAGAGGAGAGCGAGGCCGAAGGGGGGGGGGAGTCGGCTAGGGAAGAAGCCGAATGGAAGTGGTGTGAAGGAGAAAGAGTGGATCGGTTTGTGTAGAAAGGATAGGCTTGTAGGGGTTTTGGTTAGGCCCACATAAGATAAGCCGATTGGAATTGGGGAAGGGGTAAACGAGTATCAAGTCGGCTTGTGTGTAGAGTGAAAAAGGGAAAGGCATGAGTAGGTTTCGGCTTAAAGAGGTTGGGCCCAAAGATGAGGCCCACAAATTACAAATAGACCAAAAACATAAAACCACTACATACAATAAAGAAAATAAATAAAAATAAAAATAAAAATAAAAATACTACACACAAACCTAAACTTACAAGATTTTTTATCTTTTTATCTTTTTCTTCTATTTTTTTTAAAATACGAATAAATTTTAAAAAATACTAATAATATATATATATATATAGAGAGAGAGAGAGAGAGACTTTTTAGAGATAAAAAGAGAAATTGATTTTAAAATATACGACTTTAAATTTTTTAAAGAATTCACATAGAGACTTTTAGAGAGAAAAAAAAAGAAATCTTGAGCAAATGACACAACAACATTTTTAGAGAAAACACAACCCAAATGAATTGGTGAAAACTCAAAAATTATTTGTCAACATTTAACATACTCAACTCACTGATCAAAAAATTAAATCGAGATTCATCAAGAGACTTGGTAAACAAATCAACAAGTTGATAGTCTGTAGGGATAAAATGAAGTTCAACATCACCTTTCATCACATGATCTCTGATAAAGTGACATCGAATATCAATATGCTTCGTACGAGAGTGAAGAACGGGATTGTTGGCAATAGCAATGACACTTGAATTGTCATAGAAAATAGGAAGTTCTGTGAACACTTGGTCGTAATCAGCTAACTGATTTTTCATCCATAAGACTTGTGCACAACAGCTACCTGCAGCAACATACTCAGCTTCAGCTGTTGAGGTGGACATGGAGTGTTGTTTCTTGCTAGTCCAACTGACTAACTTTCCATCCAACAATTAACAGCTACCAGTTGTACTCTTTTTATCAACTTTACAGCCTGCATAATCAGAATCTGAAAAACCTGTTAGATCAAAACCTGAGTCTTTGGGATACCAAAGACCCAGATT
>NC_037538.1:19201941-19202963 GCF_001531365.2 Cynara cardunculus var. scolymus
TCTATAGGGTGATCTCTGGTCCACTTAGTGGCAGGAGGAAGAGAAAGAGGAAGAGGAAGAGAGGTAGAGGCAYCGTCAGCATTCGTCAGAGGATTGGAATAGACAACTACTGAGGTTGGATCAYAGATGTCCCTAGTAGAAGAAATAGGAACATCAACACCATTTGAGGGTTCCACACAGGAAAGAGGTACCGGATCAGCTGGTTCTTGTTCAGGACAGGCTGATGGGATATACATGTTGAATGAAAGATCTTCATTCTYATCTTCCTCAGCAGGTGGAACATCATTTCCATTAGAATGTGTAAGTCCACCGAGTGGAGTTGAATTCTCAGAGGAGTGAGATTCCAACCACTTATTGAGCTCAAGRTCATCACTTTGGAATGATGATGTTGCAGGCACCGATCCAGATTCATCAAATCTGACATTGACAGAYTCATCAATGCATTGACGACGCAAGTTGTACACCCGGTAGGCTTTAGAGAAGAGAGAGTAACCAACAAAGATTCCTTCATCAGATTTAGGATCAAACTTTCCTAACTGATCTCTGTCATTTAGAATATAGCATGCACTACCAAACACATGAAGGAAGCTGATGTTTGGTTTTCTGCCATGAAATACTTCATAAGCAGTCTTATTGTGTCTTTTCACAATTATAGACCTATTTTGAGTAAAGCATGCTGTATTGACAGCTTCAGCCCAAAAATAGGTCGGAAGACTAGCTTCACTTAGCTTTGAACGTGCAGCTTCACATAGTGTACGATTTCTCCTTTCAACAACTCCATTATGCTGTGGAGTCCGAACTGCTGAGAAATTTTGAGAAATACCCTTGTCATCAAAGAAGCTTTCAAGAACACTGTTTTTGAATTCAGTGCCGTTGTCACTTCGAATTGATCTGACAAGTTGACCATTCAAGACTTCAGTCCGCTTCACAAAGTTGATAATTTCTTCAGCAGCATCACTCTTGTGTTGAAGAAAGAAGACCCAAGTATATCTTGAATACTCATCCACAATAACAAGAGTATA
>NC_037538.1:19203063-19214694 GCF_001531365.2 Cynara cardunculus var. scolymus
GCAATACTTAAACAAAGACAAGCAATACTTAAAATGACCTTAACATTTGTATATCATTGAATCTATATGCTTAATTGTAACTTGTAAGCATATCCAAAACAAGCCCTAATTTGTTACAAATGAAATGACAAGGAATATGATTATTGATGCTTTCTTCTTGTTTTTGAAAATTGCATATATATATACATTATATAATCATTACGTCGATATATGCAATAAAATAGTATATATTATATCAACATTAATATAATGCGTAATAGAAAAATTAGTTAAAATAGCTATTTTAACTATATGATTTCACTTTTTAATCATTTATCTCCTAAAATTACGAAAATAACGATATGTCTATAATTAGCATGCCCTAATTTGCGGAAGGGTCAAAGTGTAAGAAAATAATGAAGTTTTTGAATCGCAATTGTAGAAACCAAATATGTAAATTTGGAAAGACACGTGGACAAATTTTTGCACGACCTATTAACTAATTTACATATTTGGTCTTTATAATTGTGGACCTAATTTAGAAAATTCATTTTTTTATATTACAGACGTACAACTATTTTTCTAATTTTAAAAAAGAAATGGCTAAAAGATAACACATGAAAATATGATATTTTAATTAATTTCCTTATATATATAAATAAATATTAAATTAATATAATGCCATAAATATAATACCATAAAATATCATAAATATTAATATAATATATATTTTGTTAATATTCTCTATATTATATTATAAAGCATTTGACAAAAACTCTTAAAAATCATTTTTTATGCATAATATACTGTTTATTATTACATATTACTTAAAATTTAAGATTACAAGTAAATTGTGCGTAAATATAACTTATTAAAGCTTCATGTTTGAATTCGTGGGACTAACTGTAGATAAACATAATTAAATAGAGGATAAACATCCCATTTTATATATAAAAAATCTAAAATATAATTAGGATAATCATTAAGTTCTAACAAAATACTTAAGTATTATCTTTATAAAAAATTATATTATTAATAAAAAATAAAAAAACTGAGTTAAAGAAACACAAAAAAAAATTAATATTTAATTTGGTATTAATATCAATATTTTTTTTCAATTTTTTATGATATCTTCATATTATATTTTATACAAAAATAAAAACATTATCTTTTTTCTCAAAACCATATAAAACCGTATTATAACATAGACTGAAAAAAATGAAACACTAAATTCGATATATATCTCTCTGTATTATGCGAGTACCCCTTTTAGTATTAATATAATATATTTTTGAACGACCTATTAACTAATTTACATATTTGACTCATGTAATTATAGATTTGATGTATAAATTTCATTTTTTTTACATTGTGGCTTGTAATTATTTTTATAATTTTGAAAGGGAAATGATTAGAAGGTGAAATACACCCTAAAAAGAGGCTATTTTAATTAATTTTCTTATATAATATATATAAAAAAATATATTCAAAATATTAATTTAATATAATGCCATAAATGTTATATAAATATACTATCATAAAATATCATAAATATTAATATAATATATATTAAAAAATTTCATTAATATTATATTAATATAGTATATATTAATAAATACTATATTAATATAGTATATATTAATAAATACTATATTAATATAATATATATTAATAAATATTATATAAATATATTTGCATGTAACCTCCACATTTTGTTGCAGGGGAGGGGACTACCGGAAGAAACACTAAACCCTTTCTCCAAATCGATTCGTACAAATCCGATGAAGGGCGGAGCTACAAGGAAGACGATAACCTCCGAGCTTCCACCACCACCACCGAATTCGATGAAAGATCATGTACAACACGAGCGAGAGCGAGAGCAAAAGCAGCAGCAGCAGCAGCAGCAGCAGCCGCCAATAAATGACGATGAAGTTGCTGGAAACGAGTACGATAATGAGGAAGGGGATGATTACGAGGAGCGTGATCAATCCGGTGATGGAGATATCGACGGAGGAGGAGTGGATGGAGGTCAAAACGATGGTGATGGAGAGTGACCGAAGTTGGCAGAGGGTTTTTTATGTGGTCGAAGCCGTGCGGAAGAAAAGGATCCGGAAGGTTTATTATAGCTCTTTCTCTGTGTTGTAATTGCTTCTTGTTATTTTAGTCTCTTTCATTTTATGGTTACATTTAGCCTGATCTCTTTGGGGATTTTGTTGTCTGTGAATTTGCATTCTGCGATTCGGCCTCTGGTGGTTTGCTTTGGGAAAACGCAATATCTCATAAAATGGTGCGTGCCTTAGTTGTATCAATTTTCATTTAGACATGATTATATGTGTTCTTTTAGGGTTCGACAATCTACGCCTTTTAATTTGACGAAAAACACGATGTCGGTGTTACTTTTGTTTGAAATTTTGGATTTGAACCATTTCGCTAAATTATTGTTCCCTGAAGAGCACCTGAGCTTTAATGGGATATGGAATCAGCACCTGAGCTTTAATGGGATATGGAATCAATCTTGTATCTGTTGGTTCAAATTCGAAATTAATTTTTGCTCCTATCCTAATTAAAGCCATGTGATTGGAGTTCCCTAACATAGTCTTGGTGAACTTTGATTCTGATTCCAAAATTGTGATTTTGTACTCCCACACATGACACCAATTTCAAATGGTTTTTTCTCTTGGCCATTTCATTGTCTGATTTAATTATGAATTGGGATATTTGGATTATTGGTATGTCTATGAATATGCTTCAGTTGATTAAAACATATGCTTATGCTCTAATGAAGGCGTGGTTGGCCGGAGGCAACGAATACTTGGGAACCTGTTGAGAATCTCTTGTCATGTCCAGATGTCATTGAAGCATTTGAAGAGAGGTTTTCCTTTCATTAATCTGTGTTTTTTTGTATTCAATTACATGAAGGGCTGGTTTAGGATTTCACAAGGGCATTCATGTTTATAAGCACCAGATATAAATTTTATATTTCCTTAAGATTTACCCCTTCCATATGTGCTTATAAAGAGAAGCAGTAAACAACTTTCTTTTTGTAACAAAGACAAGCAATACTTAAACAAAGACAAGCAATACTTAAAATGACCTTAACATTTGTATATCATTGAATCTATATGCTTAATTGTAACTTGTAAGCATATCCCAAACAAGCCCTAATTTGTTACAAATGAAATGACAAGGAATATGATTATTGATGCTTTCTTCTTGTTTTTGAAAATTGAAGCTCGAGGCACGGGAAACAAAGATCAAACAGGAAAGGTAAGCGCAAGCAGTCCGTGGTTCCTACACCACAGCCAAAAAAGAAGCAAAAGAAACAGTCAGAACAGAGTTCTCCAGTTGCTTCATATGACATACCTACCGTGAAAGTCACATTTATTGAGGAACCTTTATCAGTTCCTTCTGTCCCTGATGCCAACTTTAGTAATGAAACAGAAAACAATGTTGGGGCTACAGGCAATAACGGAACAACGAACCTGTTACATGATACTGGATTGTTAATGGTTTCCACACAAATTGGAGAAAGGCAAGAGAGAAATGAGTTGGATGCACATCTTAATCAACTTAAAGTTTCATCTTCCCGCAATCAGGATAGCTTGAGTGATGTTGCTATCCATATTCAAGAAGCTCGACCATCTGAAGGGGTTAGTCCAGTAGAAGTTAGACCTGCAGATGGAATCTTGAAGGTTGATGGAACGGAAGCTAGATGGTTTCATTGAAGCTAGAAAGAGGAAGTCTTTTGCTGTTAAGCAGTTTAAGCAAGAACCAAACTCAGCTCTCAGAAATGATGCCCTTGGAAACACAACCGTTGATGGTGTCGTAGTTGGACAAAATGTGATTAAGAATACAAACGGGTTGGATCCTGATAACATCGTAGATGCTCCTCCAATCATCTCTGAAATTATAAAGATTATCAACCCCGTGAGCTATTCAACATCTATAGTTAACGACACAGAGGAGGTGTCTATATGCTTTTTGATCAGAAGGTTTGTTCACTTATCTCTCTCTCTCTTCTTATTTTTTATAGTTAGTTTGATGTCCATTTGATCATATTTATGAACTTTACTATGCATGGTTTATAAGGCACTTTTATTAACCATTGACTCACTGAAAACATCAAGGTATTGGCCAATGTGAAAGCAATGTTGATACCAAACTTCTATAACATAATTTAGTTCCTCTAGTTCACCCATAGTTAATGGCAAAATCTTTTTTGGTTGGTTGTAAGCAGGTCAGATGGAGAAGAGGTTGTTGTTGATAACAAATACCTCAAAGGAAACAATCCAATTCTGGTAAACTTCTTTCCTTTGCACCCCCACCCCAAGTTTAATAGAAAAAAAAAAGAGTCAAGAAACAACATATGGTCAGAGTGTTCATTTATATTTATCTATTGATACTTACAGTTGATCAACTTCTATGAGAAACATCTTCGGTACAACAACCTCTTTGAATGAGCATCTTAGTCGTGGATAATTGTGGATGTATAGTAGGTGGATCAGCATATTCTTCATCTTTCTCTATTTGATATTGTCGTTTTGTAGCCGAGGAGTTTCTAACATGTAGTAAATAGTATTTCTGGATGAACGCTATAATCAATAGCTATAGGGCACCTTTTAATGTAAGATCTGCTTAAGAGGTGTAGAATTTCAATTTATATCATCAAACTCATTCTGAACTTGTTTGTGTGTTCATTATATCATATGACCAATTGCATCTGAAATGAGGTTAATCATGCAAAAATGGAGGGTAAAGGTCCATCACCACTTGCCACTTTTCCGACATGGGCCATTTAGTTAAATGACCTTAAATAATATTTCCATTAGGAACATTACCTTTCTTTTTAAATGAATAACATTCAAATGACTTGTCTCTGGTGTAAAAAGTCATTTGACTAGATAGTCCTTCCCACAAACAACTAATGTTCTTGCTCTCATAGTGTTCGGTTCTATGTTACAAAACCTTGTTATGGTTCCTTTTTTCTTATACTTGTCACACACCCTTTTTTCTTTCGTCACTCTGTCCCAAAATGCTTCTTTCATTTCTCATCAACCCAAAGGTGGCACGACTCATGAAGGGGATGAGGGGGGGGGGGTTTCAGATTTGTTGTTTTTCTTTTAACCATGGGGTTTTCACCGGTTTACATGACCCTTTTTTATATTCTATAATTAACTATTTTGGCACAGTTGGCATGAGAATGTATTTCATTATACGTTAATAAAGGAATCAATTTTTTTGACTCAAACAGCAGTAAGTTTGATTTTTTTCATTCCAATTGCATCACATAATATTGGCATCGCTTGATCCTAGTTATTATTTGCACCATTAATTTCTGTTTGTTAATTTACCAAAATGATAACGATGACGATATATTTGTCCGAAATTCATATTCTTATAATTTTAATTTTTTCAGTAAAGGGATAACCATACATAGTTGGCAGCTATTCTTCAAGTCCATTTTTCAATTCATCCAAAAGAGTTAGGTTTTCTAGTATCCAAAATTTCAAATGTAGTTATTTCCAAACAAAATTAACATATGCAGACCAACATTTTGGTTGCCGGTAGCCCAATAACAGCCAACATAGGGAGAAACTATTGTATAACATAAGAAGTCAATTGCTTGCTTACTGAGGGGAAAAATAAGAGCCATATATAGGTTTTGGATTGGATTCTCAACTATTGTTTCTGAGCTACACTACCATCTGCAATTTTTGCCTCATTCATGAACATATACTATTTGTTACAAGTTTTCCAAATGGTGACTTCAATTAATATGTGTGGGTTTGTGTGTATATATACACCACATAGGTTAGATTTGGAGAATGAATATATCAACAAAGTCATCTCCAATTCTCTCCCAAAATAGCTAATAATTTGAGGTTCTAGAAATGGCAATCCCTTAAAGAGAGCGAGGACCAAAAAATATTAGGTTAGAAGATGAACAAAGTTTCTTTAGATGACGAATGTGTTATGAGGATGATAACTAAACCAAGCAAATTAAACGGGCCCAATGCATCCAATCCAAATGTTGTGTGTATGGGGGGGGTGTCAGGGGGTGGGATGTGGACATATCCTGACCTCTATCCAAAATAAAATTGAGGATGATGACTTACCATATATAATATATGTGAAAAATGACAAGGAACACCATGGATAAAGTATATTTAGGGTGTTACAAGTTGGTATCAAAACTTTGGTTTAAGCAAACTAGGTGAGGAATTAAGACGCCTAGACTTAACCCAAGATTGTAAGTATTAATTTGTGAGATGTGGGTAGAAACTTTTAAGATAGGAGAACTTTAGGGTCACCGGAGTTACACAATTCATGAATAGTGACGACGGTGTTGAGGATTCTTATGTATATCATATTCGAAATTTCACTTAGCTAATGCTATTTTGAGTATGTTGTTGCATAAGCGTGCTTAGACTCACTGTTATGACAAAGATTTGTGAATGTGTCGATACGTATTATGTTAATTTCGTATTCTTCCTATCTTAACTCTCTTTCACTCTCTTGTATGTCAGACTATAATGGTGAATACTAGGAGTAGAAGGAATACATCACCAAAAGGTCACGCGGTGACTGAGTCTACTGCGAATCAACCACCATGGACCACCATCGCGAGGGTTCATCCTAGACAAGACATCTTGGGCAGTGGAGTTGACTACGTTCCCCAAGTCGACCTTGCCACCTCTAACCCCGTAATAGAAGAAGAAACCCTGAAATCAAGAATGATGGGCACAATGATGAACGCTATGAACAGAGCTATGGCCCAACAACAAGAGTTCTTTTTGAAGTTGTTGGAGGATAGAGATGCTAACAACCGTATGAGGCAGTTGCCGAGAATATAATTATTGGAGGATCTGGGGGTACCGGAAATGGAATCCCAACCCAAGAACTAGCAACGATTGAGGCGAGACAAATGGATAGAGTTTGCTCTTACAAGACCTTTCTATGTTACAAACCACCGGAATTTGTGGGGTCGGATGATCCCGTGGCGTGCATGAATTGGCTTCGGGAAATCGAGCAAGCCTTCCGGGCTTGTGATTGTGATGAGGGGCAAAAAGTGAAGTTTGGCTCTCAAATGCTGAGGGGTGCAGCTCTTACCTGGTGGAACATTGTCATCTCAACCATCGAGGTTACAGAATTGACCAAGTTGAGTTGGGCCACATTCAAAGAAAAGGTAATGGAAGAATATTGCAATGAACAATAGATGGACTGCATCGAAGAAGAGTTTCGAACCTTTAAGAAGGGAAATTTGTCAGTGAGGGACTACACCCGACTCTTCATGGAAAAACTAAATTTAGTGGGACATGTGGCCCCAACGAAGAAGAATAAGATGAAAGCCTACCTCAAAGGGCTGCTTGCGGACATGATGGTGATAGTTAGGAACTCCAGAGCTTCCACCCTTAGGGAGGCAATCGAAGAGGCCAAAGTCTTGGAATCGGTTTATGCTAAAGGAAAAGAAGAAAGGATGTTGAGTGGAGAGAAGAGGAAGTGGGAAGGGCCTTACGCACCATCCAAAAAGCCAAACCACTTTGGAAACAACAATCACGGAGCCCATCCCAAACAAGAAGCTAGATGGTGTCCCAAATGCTGCAGCAAACATCACGGCTTGTGTAGCACCAACTCTACCCCCACCAAATGCTTTAAGTGTGGGAAGGCAGGCCACACACGAAACGAGTGTCCAATTAAGGGACCCATATGTTTTGGATGCGGAGAACAGGGCCATTTCAAGAATGATTGCCAAAAGCTGAAAACAGGTGGGAGTCAAGGAAGAAAAGAGGGCTCCCCGAAAGCAACCGCTCGAGCCTTTCAGATGTCGAGAGAAGAAGCTAAGGCGTCGACGGATGTGGTGTCAGGTACGTTCCTTGTTAACTTTGTACCTGCTCACGTACTATTTGATTCGGGTGCTTCATGTTCCTTTGTGTCCACTACATTCTATCAACACTTGCATACGCCGCCTAGTACACTAGAAGATGCATTGATCATAGAGATAGCGAATGGTAGTCAAGTTTTGGTGCGTGAAATTGTTAGAGGTTACGTGTTGGGAATTGAGGGAAAGGAATTTTGGGTGGACCTCATACCCATGGCTATAGGCGGATTCGATGTCATAATAGGGATGGATTGGTTAGTTGAGAACCGAGTGAAAATCTTATGCTCTAAAAAGTTGATCCGAATGTCGGGAGGGGACGCGGTGCTAGTTTATGGAGAAGGAAGTAAATGAAATGTAGTACTCTTATCCATGGCGAAGGCACGTAAGTGTCTAGCTAAGGGATGCTCCTCGTTTCTTGCGTACGTGTTGGATACCATGCTAGAGAAAAGGAAAATTGAAGATGTGCTTGTGGTCAATGAATTTCCCAATGTCTTCCCTGAAGAGTTACCCGGATTACCGCTCGATAGGCAGGTGGAGTTTCGGATTGACCTCATTCCGGGAATCACTCCAATTGCTAAAGCCCCTTATCGTTTGGCGCCATTAGAGATGCAAGAATTGATGTCTCAACTGCAAGACCTTCTGGAGAAAGGGTTTATTAGACCGAGTTCGTCGCCGTGGGGAGCTCCAGTCTTGTTTGTAAAAAAAAGGACGACACCATGAGGATGGGCATTGACTACAGAGAGCTCAATAAGGCAATAGTGAAAAATAAATATCCTCTTCCTAGGATAGACAACCTCTTTGACCAACTTCAAGGAGCAAGTTGCTTCTCTAAAATTGACCTTCGCTCGAGGTATCACTAAGTGCGAGTAAGAGAAGATGGTGTGTCGAAAACAGCTTTTAGAACACGATACGGTCACTATGAATTCTTGGTCATGCCTTTTGGTTTGACGAATGCACCGACAATATTCATGAACTTGATGAACCGAGTGTACCGACCTTTCCTTGATAAGTCAGTGATAGTGTTCATTGACGATATACTCGTCATATCCAAGGACGAGTCGGATCATGAACAACACCTTCGAGAAGTTCTTGAAGTGTTAAGAAAAGAGAAATTGTATGCAAAATTCTCCAAGTGCGACTTTTGGTTAAATGAGGTCCAATTCTTGGGTCACATTGTCACTCGAGACGGGGTAAAGGTGGACCCATCCATGATCGAGACAACGATGAGTTGGGAACCACCAAAGAATCCGTCAGAGATTCGAAGTTTCTTGGGTCTGGCCGGTTATTACAAGAGAGTCATCCAAGATTTCTCCAAGGTCGCTTCTTCCTTAACGGCGTTAACTAGGAAGAATGTGAAGTTTATCTGGACAGAAAAACAAGAAAATGCTTTTAGAACTCTCCAAAAGAAGCTATGTGAAGCCCCGATTCTCTCCTTGCCGAAAGGGTCCGAAGACTTCGTAGTTTTTAGCGATGCTTCGAAAATGGGGTTGGGTTGCGTCCTGATGCAATGGGGAAAGGTGATAGCATACACATCAAGACAACTCAAAGATCACGAGAAGAATTATCCCACCCATGATTTGGAGTTAGCGGCGGTGGTGTTCGCCTTAAAACTTTGACGACATTACCTATATGGTACCAAGTGCACGCTTTTCGCTGATCACAAAAGTTTGAAGTACATTTTCGATCAAAAAGAACTAAACATGAGGCAACGACGTTGGCTCGAGCTGCTCAAAGACTACGATTGTGAATTGCTATACCACCCGGGTAAGGCGAATGTAGTGGCGGATGCTTTGAGCCGAAAGGAGTACGGTAGTGGGACGAAAGTCGTGCTTACCAGGATTGATGTAATGTCCAGTCTGATCGATCGGATCAAAGTGGCACAGTCTGAAGCACTTTTGGAAAAAAACCTTAAGAGTGAAGTAATGATGAAACAACACTTGCTTCTTGCAGAGGATGATCGTGGCTTAAAGTTGTTTCAAGGACGTATATGGGTACCCAAGGTTGGAGGCAATCGTGAACTGTTGATGGAAGATGCGCACAAGTCTAAATACTCCATTCACCCGGGTAGCACCAAGATGTATCGGGACTTGAAATTGACATATTGGTGGCCCGTTATGAAGCTATACGTGGCTCGTTACGTAGAGAGGTGCGTGACTTGTTTGCAGGTGAAAACAGAGCACCAACGACCTTATGGTAGCCTTCAATACTTGGAAATTTCCTAGTGGAAGTGGAAGCATATTACCATGGATTTCGTGACCAAATTGCCGAAAACCCTAAGAGGTCATGATACGATTTGGGTAGTGGTTGATCGACTAACGAAGAGCACTCACTTCTTGGAAATGCGTGAATCGTTACCAATAGACAAGCTTGCCAAGTTATACATTGATGAGGTAATCTCGAGGCACGGTATACCGTTTTCAATAATATCAGATCGAGATAGCCGATTCACCTCCCAATTCTGGGGCGACTTACAGAAAGAATTAGGTATGAGGGTAAAGTTGAGTACAACTTATCATCCTCAGACCGATGGTCAGAGTGAGTAGAACATTCAAACCCTCGAAGACATGCTTAGATCGTGCGTTATCGACTTTGGCGGGAATTGGGATTCTCACCTACCCCTTGTGGAGTTCGCCTACAACAATAGTTATCATTTCAGTATCAGGATGACACCTTTTGAGGCTTTGTACGGACGGAAGTGTAGGACTCCAGTGTGTTGGCTAGAAGCGGGTGAGAAATAATTTGTTGGTCCTGAAATCGTTCAGGAAACGGCCGGCAAAGTGAAGTGTATTCGGGAGTGCTTAAAGGCAGCTCAAGATCGACAAAAGAGTTACGCAAATAAGAGAAGCTGACCTATAGAATTTCAAGTGGGTGACCGTATAATGCTAAAAGTGTCCCCTTGAAAAGGTATTATCCGTTTTGGAAAGCGTGGGAAGCTAAGTCCCCGCTTCCTTGGACCGTTTAAAGTCTTGGCTAGGGTGGGGCTGCAAGCTTATAAATTAGAATTACCACCTGAAATGGCCGGAATCCACAACACATTTCATGTGTGTTACCTTCGTAAATGTTTGGCGGAAGAAGATAGTATGATACCACTTTCTGAAATTTGTGTAAATGAGAACAAACAATGCATGGAGGAACCGTAAGCCATCTTAGAAAGCAAAACCAAGGTATTGAGGCACATAGAGGTTGTTATGGTCAAGGTGAAATGGAAACTTCATCGAGGTTCAAACGTGACATGGGAAGCGGAAGAAGACTTGAAGAAGCGCTACCCCCACCTCTTCCCGTAAGCTAAGAATTTCGAGGACGAAATTTGGTCCAAAGTGGGGAGGATTGTAACACCTGAAAATTTTCCCTTTTCCCAGGCCTGTACGCGTCAAAAAAAAAGATAAGATTTTTAAGGTATGCGTTTTCAGGTATTTATCTGTGTTTAAAAACTTTTTATAAAAATCCTCCTTTATGAATTATACAGGAGTATATGTATATAAGTTAATATCTATACTACATTAATAAGCATTTAAGACAAAGTCTTAAGTACAAGACTTCAAACACAAGGTACATCCATTTTATGCAAGAATTTCAAAAATCTCTTAATTACAACTCATAAAGCAAGATGTACAAGTTTTGTATGCATTGACTTTAAATGCAATGGTCAGACCTTGCTTTCTTGGCTTCTCTTTCTTTTCCAGCATTTCCCTTCTGTCAAGACCCATTTGGGTAAAGTCAAAATGTGTTTTCTTCTTTATCCTGCTTCTTCATCTGTGAATGGCTCTCATCAT
>NC_037538.1:19215444-19221360 GCF_001531365.2 Cynara cardunculus var. scolymus
CATCAAACATGTTAAAGTTTTTCAACTGTCTTTCTCACTTACCTAAACCTTTACTCGTATGGTTGAAGAGACTTGTTCTTGTTCTTCACAACCTCCTCTAATTTGCTGCATAGGCTAAGGTTTATCAGGATTTTTGACAAACAGATTCATCAAGTCTCTTTGCGTAAGAGCATAAAATCTACTCTTATTTATAATATAGAGGTAAATTAAAGTTATATTTCTAATATACAGGTAAATTGAAGATGAATATGAAGGATAGAGTAGATGCGTAGTACCAGGAAGATGATTGGGATTGCCCCGTTGATGAGACAAAAGTTTTGAGAAACAAGAAAGAAAGACCACCGGCAACCGCCACCGCCGGACCACCAAATTGGACATCCATGTTGTCACCGGAGAAACAGAGGAAGAACAAGGACATCCAAAAACCCAAGTTTCTCCCTCTCTAGATTTTCTCTCAAGGTTTCTTTGTTGTTTTGGGTTGTTTTCTGTTTTTCTTGGCTCTTGTGGATGATCTTTCATGTCCTTTGGAGGATTCATCTCATAGGAAGACTCGAAAGACTAAGAAAAATCTCTGTCCAGATTTCCAATCTCCAAATTTTTGTTCTTTGCTCATGAAAAATGGCCTCACCTTTCGTTCATTGCTTGAACCCAAAACCTCCTACGGTTTTTTGAAATCTGCCCTGTACCAAAAACCGTGAGAAGCTTGGACGAGCCAACCACTGATTATGAAAAGTTGGAAGGACTTTTCACTGTTTTGGAAGATGGTACGTTGTTGTCTTCTACGGCTATGGATGGGTCAAAAAGTAACACCCTTTCTGTCGATGATGATATGGCTCTGGTGGATGGCTTCTCTCTCCCTGATAGCTCAAAAAATGGTAACAAACTGCTGCCTCACTCTCTAAAGCATGCAGAATCGGAAGAAACAAAAAAAAAAGAATCGGAAGAAACAGCAAGTGACCGGGGGTCACCTATTTTGGCCGTTGGACAAGACTCCTCTCAGTCTCACTCTTGTGACCCCTGTGTAAAGGTTTTTGCAGAAAAAGTTGATGGCATGCAAAAGGCTATGTTTGAATGGATGCAAACAATAATTTTTCTGAAAATAGATGTTTTCAAGAGAAAATTATATCTTATTTAATGAATGAATTATTGCCATAATACAATTCGAAACAGAAAAACTATTTGGAGTTGAAGATGATTTACTTTATACTAGAACACTATAATTCTCATATCGAAGGGATTGTTTAACATCAATAATCTAAATACAAATCTCCTTAATAAGACAGCGCAACGATGTCCAAAAGAAAACTCACCAACAGAATGCGATGGGAGAGCCACAACCAAACGTCTTAAAGCAAGCATCCATAATCTTTCCAGTCTCTTCATCAACCTTAATATGAAGCTTCATAACATCTCCGCAAGCTGGCGCACCCACAAGCCATGTGCCAACTGTGGGATCGTTCTTGTCAAAAGCTCCGACGTAGTGAGGATTATTGTAATGGTCCACGCCAATAAATATTACACAGGAAAGCCCAATTTTTTTTTACATGTATTATTAAATTTTTTGTATTTGGGCCCCCAACCATACGAGGCAAGAGGCCCCTCTGCTCTCTACCGCCTACCTGCTAATTGCTATGTGACCAAACCAGTTTTCGGTGTTCCAGTCTTCCAGAATCCAGAATCTAGAGTCCAGACCTCACTGCTCACTCTCACTTCTTCTCTTCTAGACTTCTTCTTCGATCTTCATCGGCTCATCGCTACGCGCCTGCGTCTGTACTCTATCGTCTCTCATCTCTGTCTCACCGACTGTGCGCCTGTGGCTGTGCGAGTGGCCGAGTGCGACTGCGGACTGCCGGAGGAAAGGAAGTAAGGAACCCTAGCCGACTGAGTACTGACCGACCGAGAGGCGAGACCGACTCTGTGTGCCTCTTGTCTTGGCTCTTGGCTTGGGTAATTAGGTAAAGATTCTAAATTTTTAATTTCCAACTTCATATATATAGTAGTATTTTAGGTTAATTTTGTGGTAATTGGTAAAGTATTTATTTTAGGTTAATTTTGTTTGTTAATTTTGTGGTAATTGGTAAATGCTTTAGGTTAATTTTGTTGGTTAATTTTGTGGTAATTGGTAATTGGTAAATGCTTTAGGTTAATATTTACACTTTATACTTTTATAGTTATTTATTTAATTTATGATACATCATTTATTGTTTCAATTTTCATTTTACACCATTATCACATTGAAATACATAATTTTATATTAACTAAAATTAGATCTAACAACGAAATTAACCTTTCAGAAAGCATTTTCATACCCTTATTCATCTTGTTCATCTTACATACTCAATTTTTTAATATACTTTTTAATTTTAAAATTATACTTCATATTCTATAGTTACTTAATTAATTTATTTTTATAGTTTTGTTTTTTCTATTTTTTGTTCTATACCCTTATCACATTAAGATACATAATTATATATTAACTAAAATACGTTAAAAAATATGTTCTAATTTTAACAAGTTAAATCATTATAATCGTCTTGTGCAATTAGTTTTTCAGAAACCCAATACGTGTAGAATTATTTTTTCATTCGATATTGCTAATATATCGTATTAACTTTCAACTTTATATATTAGTTGACTTGCAAAATAACCACACAAACTCATGATTCAAGCCCAAACTAATGTTTCAGAATTATAATTTACCCGTGCTGCATCGCGCGGGTACACCACTAGTATATATATATATATATATATACATACATATATATATAAGTTATCTTAGGGAGGAGGGTACTTTTGAATTACTGGGAGTATCTTAAAAGAAAAAAAGGGGTACCTGCAACTTTGACCTACCCTTGTGTCTCACTCTTTTCCCTAGAGGTTTCCCATTGTTTCTAAAGAATTTTGACTTCCAGGTAAATGGGGGATTTATGGCTTTATTTAGGAAAAAGAAAAGAGGGAAAGGGGGGTATCGGTGGAGAAAACAAAAAGAAAATAAAGAGAGTTAGGTCTGATCCATGGTTTCCTTCAAGTGAAAGAAGGAAAAGGGGGAAGAGGAAAGCAGCCGTGGCTGCGCCGGTTGTGAAGAGGAGACCGCAGCCTTAGCTGCGCCTGGCTGGAAGAGAGAAATAGCAGCCGTAGCTGCTGTTTGGAGGTGAAAGATAGCAGCCGAGAGTTGCTGGTTTGCAGAAAGAACAACAACTGCTGTATGGTGGTTGGCCGACGGAAACAAGGCAGCAAACAGCTGCTGTCGATCGAGTAACAGGCGAGAGAGAGAAGAAACAACGTGCTGCTGTTTGACCGAACAACAAGAGGAAAAAGAGGCGAGACAGCTGCTGTTTGCTCGCGCCACACACGGAAGGAAAGCAGCAAAACAGCTGCTATTTGCTTGCATTGCAGACGGAAGGAAAGCAACAAAAAAACTGTTGTTTGGTCGCGCCACAGATGGAAGGAAAGTAACAAAACAGCTACTGTTTGCTCACGCCACAGACAGAAGGAAAGCAGCAAAACAGCTGCTGTTTGGTCGCGCCGTAGACGGAAATAGAAGCAGCTGTTGGGTCACGAAGAAGCAGCTATAGCTGCTGTTGTTACGCGAAGGGGGCAGCCGTAGCTGCTGTTGGGGCTGCCTTATTAAATCAAAGACCTACTTCCACTTTCAGCTTTTGTTCTTAAAATTTTCGAGATTTCTCCTAAATCCTACGAGGTGAGTTCATTCTACTCTTAATTAGGAAACTTTATAATCATTGAAAAGATGCATTACACTTTACCTCGAATTTAAAATAGATGAAAATACTTGTTTGGTTGGAAATGGACACCTCTTTAGGTAAAGAGCGAAATTAGAGATCCCGCCTATATTGGAAAGATGAATTTGGGAAGATATATAATCACTTGGTAAAATACCCATTTCAAGTATTGCTGGTCTTAAGACACTTAACACCTTTATGTTCTACATTCGAAATCGTATGGTCGGGTGTGAGTACTTCATTGAACTAAGGGTTTATGCAAAGTCTTGGTAAGTATAAATGTGTATATGCTAAAGGCGTTATGTTTTGGATATGTCACTAGAATGTAATGAAATTATAGACATGAATGTCGTTTTATTTTATTCGTGGGAATGATGGTGTAAGTTGGTAATATGCATTGAGATTATTATGTAATCACCAAATCATCTTCTCACATACACTCGATAATAGGCATTGTGATTATTATGTAATTACCGAGATAAAGAGCTTAAGATCACGGCCGACTACATGACTATTTTTGGTTGATGTCAATGTGTTAAATTTGTAAGTGATGCTCTATAACGTTTAGTTGTGTTTTACTTTGTGTTCCGTCATAACCAACGGTAAATCGAGTCTCCCCCGTCATCTTCGGATGTTATGGCACCATCATGTAATTGTGTGAGCTATTTATTTCTCTTATCAAATAAAAACCACGTATCGTATTTATAATTATACATATGTATGTTTACTTTGGACTTGCAGCTCAACAAGTTTATTGTATGGACTCACTAGGCTTAGGCCTAACACTTTTTCTTGATGTGGTTGTTTGTCAGGTTCCTTTAGCAGTGGGGCTAATAAGGGTTGAGAGGATCGTCGAAATTGAATGGTCTTTTTGGATGAGGTATTTAGTGATTGCGTTACACCACTTGAGGATACTTTTGTTGGAGTTGGTAGAAACACCCGTTTTTAATCTAGGCGTAGAATTGTCTAGATTAATAGGTTGTTTATTACCGTCCCATTAGTTGTTTTGTAAACACTATACTTTTCCCCTTTTGTTGGGTGATTTCTTATTAAACTCTAATTTCCGCTATGTACTTTTGGTACAAGTTGTCCCCTACTATATATATATATATATATATATATTTAGGGTGTTACATGTAATTTCAGATGATTTTTTCTCATCTAAGACTAGGATTTAGAGTATTGATCAACATATATTTGTTTCACAATGTGTTTATTTTACATGGACCTGGTTCACTGTAATAACCGGGTTTTTCAGTTACAAAGTTGAGGGTTAGTTTCGAATAATGGTGGTAAGTTAAGGAGTTTAATTTATTTATGTGCTTAAATGATTTTAAATTTCTCTCACTGCCTCTTATGATTTATATTTGTTATATGTGAGATATTTGTTTTATCTTATGGGAGAGTGTGGTTAAATATTTTAAAAACCTCCACCACCTTATGCTTTGTTTAGATGAGTTTATTATGAGATATTTATCTTATCTCATTGATTTTGGTGAGAAAACGAAAAGGGAGCTTTTCTCTATGTGTATATGTGTTTTGAGCCTAAGCAAAACTAGAACCAAAAAGGGAAAGAAGTAGAAGTTGATTATGTTATTATAATCTGAATACATGCTCCTGTTCATCTTCAATTTTATGATCATAAGGTGAGCTTAAATTATCAGTTTCCTTATTTGGTATTTGAAATATGAACCATATGGTTCTTACATGAGGATGTTGATAAAACTATTTATGGATGCTATTTGAGCATGATGATGAGACTGGGTATAAAACCGTATGGTTCTTTATATGAGTTACTGTTATGAAACTATTTTAATGTCATCATTGGCAAAATGGTGTTTTTTGTCATGATTATATCATGTGTCGAAATAAGGGTGACAAAATCAGGAGTTGGATAAATTTGTAATAAGGGTGTTATAATCAGGAGCTGGGTATATTGGGATAATGGTGACATAATCTATTTCTGGTTGGTAAGACCAGAAGGGCTTTGGTTCTTAAGGACCAGAGGAACTCTGGGTGGTCTTGCTTTGTATGATGCGAGTTTTACCCATGAAGTATTTTGCATAATATTGGGTATTTTGTTGGTCCCAAAAGGGTCTACAAGAATACTAAACAGTTTGTAGAAAGGGGGGGATGAATACAAACACAATTTTCAAATTTAAAATATATATTGATA
>NC_037538.1:19221460-19225440 GCF_001531365.2 Cynara cardunculus var. scolymus
GGCTAGTCTTCGATTTTGCCAATGGATTTAAGTATGTACCAAGACACCAACTTACAAAGAACCAATAACTACTAAGTGTTGCTAAGGTAGAGGAACAGATCAGTGGGTCATCACCAAATCAATAGGTGACCCAACACATTACATGTAAGATTTTAGTCTATCAAGATGGCACTATCAAGATGGCACTATATGCAACAATTTACCCGCTAATGTTAACCAGGTAAAATTCTTGGGCCTTGCTATTGCTCTTATCGGGTAAGATTTTATGTCTTTGTCATGCTCATCCGGTAAAGTAAATTGACCCTATAAGAACTTACCAAGTAAGCGTTTGGTAAACGAAAATAAGTTTTTTTTATCAATTAGACTATACATTCAAAATAAATACCACACACCCCCTAAGTCATTATGTACAAATGTATTTTCTCTGTTTACAATGAAGCCATACATCCCGCTGCATTGTGCGAGCAAACACCTAGAAAGTAAATCATCAATACAAGTTAGTCGGTTGATGTTCTTGACAAGGTCTGCCTGCATTTTCTTGAACTAATAATGTATGTCACTCTATTTCTTTATAGAGTCTAGTGGGTCCATTTTTTTCCTTCTAGTAGTTCCCACTGTTGTGAGCTAACAGTTCTTGGTGATAATTGTTTGCATTGTAACTTATATAGCTTATGATGTTCCCTAACTTAATGAACCAAAATCAATAGGCTATGATTTCTCCCTAAGTGACCATGAATATATATATATATAGGGGCCTAATGAAATGAAAACTAATTAGTTTGTGGTAACCGTGAGGTCCAATCTCAACCACAAATCAATAGGTAAATTAGGAAACTTATAATTTTGGTAATTTTGAATTAAAATTTAATGCAAGAACATTTTAGGTATTTTAAAGCTCTCCCTCTTCTCTCTCTGTCCCCCGTCCTCCTGTGATACCATAGTGGTATCACACTGCATCTTATATGTGTTTGGGTATCACACTGAGGTCGTTTGTGTGGTCGATCGAAGATGTAACACAATGGTATCATAATGCATCTTATATGTGCGTGGGTATCACACTTTGTCTTTTGTTTAACAGAGTCAATATTTTTAGATATCGCCGTGGTATCACAGGAGGACGGTGGCCGGAGGACGGAGAGAGAAGAGAGGAGAGAGAGGAGAGGGGAGAGTTTTAAAATATCTAAAATGTCCTTGCATTAAAATTTTAATTCAAATGTAGTACCAATTGGGGTACCACTGTGCTACATATCTGATTGACCACACAAATGACCTCAGTGTGATACCCAAACACATATATGATGCATTGTGATACCATTGTAGTATCACCGGAGGACGGTGATCGGAGGACAGTGGCCGGAGGACGGGGGACGGAGAGAAAAGACAGGAGAGAGGAAAGTTTTAAAATACCTAAAATGTCCTTGCATTAAAATTTTAATTCAAAATTACCAAAATTATAAATTTTCTCATTTTTCTATTGATTTGTTGTTGAGATTGGAACTCATGATTACCACAAACTAATCAGTTCTCATTTGATTAAGGCCCTATATATATATATATAGGGCCTTAATCAAATGAGAACTGATTAGTTTGTGATAACTGTAAGATCTAATCTCAACCACAAATTAACGGATAAATTAGGAAATTAATAATTATGGTAGTTTGAGTTAAAATTATAATTAGAGGGCATTTTAACTCAAGCTACCATAATTATTAATTTCCTAATTTATCCGTTGATTTGTAGTTGAGATTGGATCTTACAGTTACCTCAAACTAATCATTTCTCTTTTGAATGGGCCCCTATATATATGTTTCTCTACAATAACACACTATGATTTCTTAACCATTATTTATCTCAGGTAACTAACTCAGGCTTCCTAACACTACTACCGCAATTGATCTATCGAGGTAGCTAGTTTTTTTCATTTTGAACCAACATACATCTACTGCTTTTTAGTTTTGTTTTTCTATCGATTGAAATCGATTTTTGATTTGTTTGTATTTAGTATTAGTTGGTTGGTTTGTATTATTTTTAATTTCATGTTATCTAAAAAGTTGTGGGTAGAAACATATTCTATTTTCTACTTCTAAAAAGGTAGAAACAGGTTCCATGGTTACCAAGTAAATATCGATTTTATTGTTTTCTTTCTACCAATTTTTCTATCAAGTAAAGTTCAAGAAATAGGTTCCACTTTTTGCTGCTTTGTTACTTGTGGTTAGTTAAACACTTTGTATAATGATAATACAACAGACCTTTCTTTTTTGTTGAGGATCAAATGGATTGCTTGAAATTTGTATATTGTATCAGCTTGCTTTCTTGGAACCAATTTCGGTTTGTTTGTGTTTAATATCAATTGGTTTGTTTTTATTTGAATTTGGTTTGTTTGTTTTCAGTATCGATTTATTTCTTGAACCAACATACATCTATTACTTTGAAATTTTGTATCCATCATTTTCTTAATCAAACATACACTTGTTACTTTGAACTCGTAGAATTCGGTTATCAGGATGCATTTTGATTCCCTTACAATATCGCATCAATGGCTAGATTTTCGATCTACAACTTGAACTGGCAGTTTTGGTTATCAGGTCTAGATTACAGAAGATACCATAATCGGAGAAGAAGATATAGAAAAGATGATATAGCAAATGAAGCAACCATTTTGGATGATGATCATGATGGAGCTTCAAAAGATGAGTCTTCTACTAATTCAGATTAGCACCCATAGAAATCAATCTCAAGATTTCTTGATCGTGATTAGTAGCACCCACGTAAATCAGTAGCCAGATCAATCTCAAGATTTCTTGATCATGATTAGCAATACCCATAGAAATGATTAGCAACTTTTTGTTCACTATACTCTGTAGATCAATTTCAAGATTTCTTGATCATGATTAGCAACACTCATATAAATGATTAACAGTTTTGTTTACTATACTATGTAGATTAATTACAAGATTTCTTGATCATGATTAGCTACACCCGTAGAGAATGAGTTGTGATGCAATGTTGTTGGGTTTCTTTTATCTTAGGTTGTGAATCATAATGAATCTTGGTAAGTTTTTAAATTACACTTCATGTTGTTATTGGTTTTATTTCTACTTGACACTAGATAGCTTTTCACATTGCTATGATTTTGTTCTTGGTAAGTTTTTTAAATTACAATTCAGTTGGTCATCTCCTACTACATTAGTAAGTTGGCTGAAGTTATCCCACTTCTTCAAAGTGTCATGGAATGAGCTGGTTGTGAATCTACTACTAAGGTCTACAAACATAACTTATAAATGTTATGGCACAATGATGAATTCATCATCTCTTATTAGGTGAACTACATGTATGAAAGATTTTTTTTTTATTGTTCTGAATTATTAAGTTTTTTGTTCTTTTTGATGTAAATTTATAGAAGACTCGTTGGTATCCTCCCAAAGTTAATCAAATCTCAATGTTCTGGTTCATGTCATTCAATTGATTCTTACATTATCATATTTTTGCTCCAGGCATATTGAACTTCATTTCTATTGTGGCAGCATGGTTAAGGACCTTGACTGTTCAACTAATGAACATGTTATTATACTTAATTGAGCATGCTGTACAAGTTAGTATAAACCGAATAGAAATGGTTCAATTATAGGATAAACTAAATAAGATTTAGTTGCATTGCAGCGGGTACCAAACTAGTGTGTGTGTGTGTGTGTATACACATACATATACTAGAAGGGCACTCGCACAATGCAGCGAGATACATCTCGATTTTAATGTTTTGTTTTATTCTGTTCCCTATCGATGTTATACTATGGTCATATGTGGTTTTGAGAAACATGATAATGTTTTTATTTTTGAATAAAATATAAATTTGAAGATATCTTAATTTAAAAAAAAAATATCGACATTAGTATCAAATTAACTATTTAAAAGTTCTTGTTTTGTTGTGTAATTTCTTTAATTCAATTATTTTATTATAATTTAATTTAGGTTTAATAAC
>NC_037538.1:19225925-19231004 GCF_001531365.2 Cynara cardunculus var. scolymus
GGGTCTCACGAAAACAGGCTGGTCTCACATGATCCCAAGTCTATATATATATATATATATATATATATATATATATATATATATATATATATATATAGATTTTGAAAATTTACATGGGACCCACAAAAAAAAGGTTCTTTAGAGTATCTTTAATGCATGGTTATTATTAGCAAAATAAAAAAGTGGTTTGCAAGAACTATCATTGTAGGGAGTTATTATAAGAACTTAATCTGTAATTTTTTATTTTATTTTATTGACTTTGTAATTAATATTGATGTTGAAAAAATTAATAGGATCCACAGAAAAGAAGTTCTTATTAGAGCCATCATTGTGGGATTTTAGGAGAGTTCTTAATTTGATGAGATTGAGATGAAATAGCAAAATTTTTTGTAAAAAAGATGTTCTTATAAGAACCTGTATTGAAAATGCTCTACAAACTACTATTGTGAACTTTTATTTGAATTGGTAATTTTATAAGTTGGAAATGAGAACCACAAGGGTGGTGTTCGATTGGTTTGAGCTTAGACTTTAAATGTCAAAAGTGCTTAGAGGTCCTATGTTCGAATCCAAGGAGGAACAAAAATCCTCTGTGGCCACGAAGGTTCAAATGCGGACTCCGAGCTACCCGCTAAGCGGGTGATCGTCCTGGAATTAGTGGGCTCGCATAACGCGTTGGATATCCAGGTTAATAAAAAAAAGTTAGAAATGAGGTGATAACAAAGAATACAAAAAAGAAGTTTTTATAAAAGCCTCAAAAATGAAGAAAATATAGATTTTGAGCCAATATTTTGCTCCAATAGCTTCTCCAAAACTAGATTCAAAATGAAGAAAATAAGAGAGAAAAGGGTTTTTTTTTCTCTAAATATAGAGATAACGTCAAAAACTATTACCAAGTAAGACCATCAATATGAAAATTTGAAAATAAATATTTAGAAAGAAATAATATTTAAATATTATAATCAATATTAAATTCTACAAATTATTTTAAAAATAAATGTATTTTTTAAATTATTTGAACTTTAAAATTTTCATTTTAAATTTTTTATAAAAAAATAAATTCAAAAAGCTCTGAAAACATAATGCTCTAACAACAATCATAATAAAATAATTGTGTGGTAGTAAACTAGCGATAAATAAATTGTAAAAATAATAATAATAAATAATAATAATAATAATATTAATAATAATGGGTGGGAATCTTGATGTGCAGCTTTTTTGAAGTGTTGTTGATGATGCAAATTGATTTGACAAGTAAATGAGGGTGAAAAACGAAAACTGTGGTCATGATATCGCTACTCACTCACTCACTCTTCTCAGACTCCCAAAACTGGAAACTCTTTTGTTGTCTCTTTCTTTAAACCACTTCTCTCTAAACGGCAACTCTCAGTATATTTCTTCCTCTTTCCCTTTAATCATCGCCATTATTTTTCACATCCAATATAATGTCAAAACCTATGTTTTTACCAATTTCTCAATTCACCTTATCATTAACCAACACTATACATGAAATTAGGGTTGGAATCCGATCCTCGTCCCTGTCCTCAATCTCCGTCATGTCTTTGTTACCGTTGAGGAATATGAGCATATTCTGTGACAAACCTTCCCCCATTGTCCATTGTCCATTCGAAGGGTACTGACTTTCATTATCAGGGTATTTTCGAGGTTGAGAAGTCGACGCCCGGTTCACCAGGTTCTTCCACTGCAGGGCCAAATCTTTCAACGGGCAACTCGATCCCCAAAAGGGAAATATGGGGACTATTTCTCTTGTTTGTGTGAGATATTTAAAATTAAATTCCGGGAAATACCATATTCGATTTAAGATAGTTCATGTTTAAATCTTACATATTTCTAAAATCTTGTTTTTATGGAATACGAAATATTTATATGTGAACAAAATCACAACATCATATGATAAACCTAAATTCGTTCCATTCTTGTCCCATTCCATCAATTAGAGTTAGTAATTTTCATTTTGATACTTGATAGGGATGATTTAGAGTTTTTGAAATATTTGATGACAAAATTAGAATGAAAATTAGCAAAATCCATACCTATAATTTAAGAATTGTTTGTTTCACCTCAAAAGTGTAACTTTATCTCCTCTTATAGAGAAAGGAAGTATAAGATTTGTCATTATAACAAAATTGAGTTTATAGGACACCCCCAATATCTAACCATTTTATAGGACTTGATTTAAAGGAACAAAATATAAAACATCATGTCTAAAGGTGTTGTATTAAGTTTATATGACGCTTTTAGGCGTTTTAACAAGTTTTTTAGGACATTTTTAATTCAAAGTGTCGCATTGACAACTTTATAGGACGCTTTTGAGAAAATGTCCTATAAAGTCAAATTTTTGTAGGACATTTGTTTTTATAGGAAAGGTTTTCAAATAGTGTCCTATAAAGTTGCTAATGGGACGTTTTATACTAAAAGTGTTCTAAAAAACTTATTATGACGTCAAAAAACGTCATATAAACTTATTACAACGTCTTTAAATAAGACACTTTATTTTTCGGGTCCTATAAACTAAGTCTTATAAAGAAGTCTATTAGAACGCTTAAAAATTGGGAATGTCCAATAAATTCGATTTTATTGTAGTGTGTAGAAGAGATAGAGGTTTACATCATATATTTAAATGAGATTAATATTTATAGATTAGTGGACCTACTACTTGATGGTTTTTTTTGTTATGAAACAAATTAGAATATAGAGGGATCATAATGCTAGAGTTCACTACAACAAAAAAGGCTTTATAAGACACTCATTAGTGTCCTAATAAGGTAGTTAATAGGACTTTTAAGTTTATAGGACAAAAAATGTGTATGTCTCATCTAAAGGTGTTGTATTAGGTTAATAGGATGAATTTGAGTGTCCTAAAAAAACTCTAGGATTATGATACAAAACCCATAGTCCTATAAAATGGTTTAAGTAACACTAAAAAGTGTCCTAATAGACTATAATATAGGACACTTTATGTTGTCATAAAATTTTTGCATTTAGAAACAAATATGGGCGTCCCAAAAAATGTTTTTATAAGACGAAATTCAATGTCCCAAAAAATGTTTTTATGAAACAAATTTTAGTGTCCTATAAAATGAACTAAGTAATACTAAAAAAGTGTCCTAATAGGCTATAATAATTAATACTACAAGAGTCCTAAATGACTATAATGCGAGACGCATCATCCAATTATAAAATCCTACTGTAATATTACATTTAGAAGCATATACGAGAGTGATTCGATAGAACAAAATTCGAAGTTGTACAAGCATTTATATGAGTATCAAGTATCAACTACCAAGTTATGTAACGAAAAAGAATAACACAAATACAAAATCTTTTTGTGCCCTAGAGATATCAATCTCCGTCATGCACAACCTACAATTAAAAAACAGATATATGAGCTTAAAGTTATATAATAAAAAAAATTATACACTTTATCAAAGATTAACATACCACAGTGAAAGGATAAAGCCATGCGATTGTTGCTCCAATAGCGTCTTCAATTGTAATAAACAATCCATATGGCCTAACCAAACGTTCCCTCCTTCTTATAGCAACCAAAACATGTACCTCACACCAAATCGGACCAATCTCCTCTCCACCAACCAATTCATCTGGATCTAAGCTCTTAACACGTCCTCTTGCCACAATTTTCATGGAATTTATGATGCTCTTAAGATGAACAACATCCCCAACCTACAAAAACATGATTGAAAAACAAGATTCTAAGATTATAAGATTTTATTAAAAAAAAGCACGGGAACACTTGAAGTACACTTGATTTTATTAAGTTTTAGAAAGACACGTACCTTTAGAGGTTGAAGTTCAGTGGTAGCTTGATGATTTATTGATGTCATGGGAACACTTGAAGTACTAGAAATATTTTCATTTGACCCTCGCATCTCTAATACCATAGCTTTCAGCTCAACTACTTCATTGCTAACATCTTTATATGCTCTTTTCCACAACATGTTCTTCCTATAACAGGCAGAGCGACTTGGCAAGACACCCCATATATCTGAACCTCTAACACCTAGCCCATACATGCGAGCGCTACCATGTTTGTCTTTTCCCATCACTTTCGAGAATACATCATTAGGCCCCGGCTCATCAAGTGAGCCTTCGGGAAGTTGAAAGTTAAGGTCTAGCATTTGTTCCTATAGTCAAATAAATTATCACTAACAAATATGATAAAACTTGTGAAAACTAGTCTATAGTTCAAGTAAAACTTGCATATGTAATCGACAAATTATAAATATAACATACAATAGCATTTGCAGCTTCAACATTTTTGGCAATGCCGTCTTTAGAAAAACACGCAACAAACAACTCCATTCGACTAGGTTCACGTCCCGACAAAGATTCCTGTAACAACCCAGATATATATTTAGGTAAATACATATGCATATTACATCAACTACATTACCTTTAGTTCTTCACGAACTCGAGCATAACTTTTTTTCCCTGTAATTTGCATCATCTTCTTATATCCCCTACTAGTCTTATTTCTTTCACTGATTTTATGAAAATGACATATAAGGCTATAAGCTAGAAGTGGATAAATTATATATCCATGAAAACAAGCAAATTCACAAAAAAGTTTTCTAATAGACAAATGTAAAAAAAAATATAACAGATGTTGAAAACCTAATGAAGATATCATATGGAAGACTAGCACCCGATCAGGACACACTCACTAACCATCAAACAGCCAGCAAACAGCCCCTCAAAACAAGAAAAAACTAACACTAATACTTTATAACATTATTATAAAAAATGGCTACCAAATTACGATTTTTTATAGGATTTACCACACAAAAACAGCCAGCAAACAGTCCCTCAACAAGTGAATGGGTCAAGAGAAGATTGATGTTTATATATGATCCAGCACAAAGTATTGACCAAAAACCAACAGAGATTTTAACATTAATGAAAAGAACCAGAGAGAAGCAGAAAACAACAAAAGCAACAGTACTCAAAGCAAAGTATAGACACTTTCAGCTTGTTTTGAAATAATATACCTTAGCATCTTCTTTGTTCCAATTATTGATAAGGTTCATCCATTGATCCGGA
>NC_037538.1:19231479-19233067 GCF_001531365.2 Cynara cardunculus var. scolymus
TGTGTGAGCTTCCATCAACAACTAAAATAAGAAAAGTGGATAATTTTTTAAATTTATCATTGAAAAATAATTATAAAAAGATGACACATATCTACATACACATCACATATACCTGGATCATCAATAAAATGGCTGGAGTCTATGTTAATTGTGTCTTCTTGAATTTGTTGACTACTATTCCCATGAGCCAAATTCACTCCGTTGTTCATCCTTAAAGACATTGCTAGCAAAAATCCAAAGATACATAATAAACTGAACAAAAAAATCACAATGCAAAGTAAATAACTAGTTCTTACACATAATAACCAAAGTCATGACAAGGCATCAAATATCTTCATCTCCATCTAAATTTGGGATATCTTTGTCAACAATAATTCCACTAAAACCTTTTCTAGTCAAATCAATGTCCATACTTTCATCGACTTGAGGACAACTAAAGGCTTCACTTTGCAAGTATGTATCAACATGATCAAGATATGGTTGTTCATTCATGTCATAAAAATCTCTAGCTGTTGTCTTGATCATAACTTGCCACTCTTTGTCAACARGGTCCGCCACGTAGAACACTTGTTGAGCTTGAGAAGCTAGTATGAAAGGCTCATTATGAGGCTTCAAGCCTTTAAAATTAAGTAAAGTAAACCCATTCTCATCTTCCCTTTTCCTTTTACCGGTTGAGATCCAATCACAATCAAACATTGCTGTGGGGTGTATCTTCTTGTTACTTGATGGTGGATTCCGTTCTCTTTCAAGAATTCTATGAAATAAGCAGAGTTGTATTCTCCACCCCCATCTGATCTAAGTGTTTTGATCAGATTACCACTCTGCTTTTCTACATAAGCTTTGAAGTTTTTGAAGTAGTCAAAAACTTCAGATTTTTCTTCTAAGAAGTACACCCATAACTTTCTTGTAAAATCATCAATAAAGGTTAGAATATACCTGTTTCCACCTATGGACAGTGTCTTCATGGGTCCACAAATATTAGAATGGATAAGTTCAAGTGATTTTGAGGCTCTCCATGCTCCTTCTTAAGGAAATGACGCTCTTGCTTGCTTTCCAATCATGCAGTTTTCACAGATTTCATCTATCTTGCTTATAACAGGTATTCCTTTTACTAAATTGTGCCTCTGCATGTAGCTTAGGTACCCAAGGTTGATGTGACCGAATATGTGATGCCATAATAGAGAATTTTGTTTTATGGATGAATGGAAGGAGAACAAACTGTCCCCTTTAACAAATTAAGCAGCCCTGACTACTAACCACCAATAACTACTGTAACGTTCAACTGAAACCAATTCTAGYTTAATATTTAAMAWATTAAGCAGCCCTGACTACTCTAACYGGTGGGAGGATGCTTAGCACCTACGCAGCCTCTTAAGGGGCCTCAGGTGGGGAGTTTTAGGACATTGACCATAGYGTAACTGCTTTTTTGTAAAGGAATAATTTYATAAAGGAATAATTCATTGTGCATCGAAATATGGTAACATATCTCTTTACTATTCCAAACATACCACCAGGTAATGATCAAGAATATTAAAACCATATAATTTTCATCATAAACTATTGGCCAATGTTGCTATACTCCCAACAA
>NC_037538.1:19234142-19268947 GCF_001531365.2 Cynara cardunculus var. scolymus
AAGTGTCCTATTAGACCATAAAATAATATGACATTTAAAAGTGTCGCATTAGATTACATGATAGGACGTCAAGATATGTTAATAAGACATCAAAAGTAAGAGTCCTATAAGATTAAGTCAAATAGGACTCATAAAATAATGTGTCGTATTAGCCTTTTTAAAGGACGGTTTTCGAAAAGTGTCCCAAAAAAGTGTCCTATAAACCCCTTTTTGTTGTAGTGGTTGTACCTAGTTGAACGGACCTAAATACAAGCATTAACAAGTTCGAATGACTCTTTTGTTATTTAACACCAGATCATTGTTTTGTTTATATTTGTCATCTTTTAGTGACCTAAGGGGTTGTTTGTTTACCTCTTAATAATTCCATTAAGAGGCAGTCTCTGAATTGTTAAGAGGTGAATCTTGTTTGACAAAAAAAGTATGTATCTTAATGCTTCTAAAACCATCTGAATGATTTTGTATCATGAGCCCCCCCCTTTAGCGCCCTAATTTCATTGTAAATAATTATCACACAATTATATTTCATTTTGCACTAATATCATTAGAACCTCTTAATCATTTTGATCATTTAATCATTCTACACCAAACCATTCAGCAACTACCAAACAGCCCATAAATCACAAATATTTGATGAACTTTCTTCGTTTCCGTTGGTAGACATTATTTTAGTTTTGCCTAGATTCACTGGTTCCTCATAGTTTTCTTAGGGCCTATATATAGGTGTGTGTGTGTGTGCACATAGTAGTTGTGTACCCGTGCAATACGGTGGGAGACAAAATTAAAATAACCGTAAAGAAGTTAATATCCCATAGGACAACGTCCGTAAAGGTGGTTGTGCAAGAATACTAATTCCGAAAAACCTGGAGTTCTCAAACCCTTTCACCAAAATTAGAGCTATTTACTTGAACACACCATAAACTTTTTCAAAAGTTAACAAATGTTTCAAGAAGTAACATGTTACTGGAAAAATCTATTAGAGATTCTATACGTTGAGATGGGCTTAGATGTATTTTATTTAATAGATGTTGGTTAGAAATAATAAGTAATCATTGTAATTCCTAAATTAAATTGAGAAAACAAAATCGAGACTTGAACACATGAAAAATGATAATCACGAATTTGCAAAGTTTCAAAGTAAATTCATTGTTATTATTACTACCAAGTAAGTTTCAAGTAAATTCATTGTTATTTTTTCCATTCTCCCCTCCTTCCCTTCCACTAAGGTTTAAGCAAGAATAATTTGATGATAGGCAATATAACTGAAGATGGTGGTTGTGATATGATGACTGGAATGAGGTATTCATCATTAGAGTGATGAGAATCATATTGTTTTGTGTTTGCTATTTTAACCTGTAAAAGTTAAACTTGTTAGATCCATAATAAGATATTTTAAGAAAATCTCTCAACACTCAAAATTACCAACACTTGGTGAAAAATCTTCCAAAACAAGAAAATCGCTCAAGATAGGAAGAATATCGTGTTGGTTCCAGCCGGATCTACAAGAGTTATAAGTAATCATTTTGTAGAGGGAGGGGGTGAATACAAACACAGAAATTTTCACTTTTAAAAATTATATATTGATAAAGAAAATCAATACAAATTTTAGAGATTGTTTGCGGGAGAGATAAGGTAAAAAACCTATCTAAACAATCTAAGGTTCATACAATTACAAATAGCAAAGAGAAAAGATCTGCTATAAGAAATAAAGATAAGAATCAAAGTGCTCTTCACGTGTTCAAAATGGTTCTTTCTCTTAGATAGAGAGTAGAGGGAGAAGTAACTTCTTAGGTAAGCTAGTAGTAAGGAAGATTGATAATTGAGAGCATAACACTCAGCTATTTATACCCATTGCATTAAATGTAATTCAGAAGGTACAAAGCACGTGTCAAGCTTTGCTTTTGGATGAAAGCTTGTCCTTTGCTACAATAAACAATCCTTTTGGCTGTATATGAACAATCCTCTTTTCATAAAGTAGCTAAGCACTATAGAGTGAACACAGTGGCTCCATATTGTACTATACTCTAGAAAAGTTATGGGTTTGTTCTTTGTGTGAAGGAGGACAAAACAAAAAAAATCGTGCTTGTTAAGTTTCCTTTGATCGTTGAATACTGAAATGATACTGAAAGGTATCTTCAGTATTCGTTGAAACTTAAGCAGTCTTCACACATATGTAGACAAGCTTGTAATCACTAAATGCAGCTTCAGATCCCGAACTTGCTGGTCTCTACTCTTCAGCTTCTGTTTTCGACATCGCTAAAGGATATGTGGGGTGAGTTTTGTCTTCTTGAAGTATAACAGTCTCTGAAGGAATTACAATATATGTTCAACGATCACTGAACAGACTCAGTGATGATCGTTGAAACTGAATAACAAAAATATTATATTTCGTAAGGTAAAAGGGATCATCATCAAATCAATGAGAGAGAGGATCAACAATCTCCCCCTATTTGAGAATGACAAAGCAACATAAAGAAAATTGCCTAAGTTATAATAGTAAGGAAAAGATATAAGTAAAATACATGTCCATTTTAACTATTTTGGGATATTTTTCAGTGATACAGTTATTTATGTAAGTTTAATTAAGTTTATAAAGGATTACAAGTTCAAGAGAAACTAACACAAATATGATAATTGAAACTGAAATCATATTCACTGACTGAAAGTTGTTAGTGAATGAAAAAAAGGTTGGAACTCATAAATACTTGTCCCTATTACTCTTTTCAGGGATCTTTTTCAGTGACACTGAATAATACTTTGTATTTCATCATTGGAAAAATTACAAGTGCTACATCAGTGATTGCTAGATCTATTACATATAGATTGTACACTGAAAGAAATGAAAGAAAAACAAGATTACAAGATAGAAAGTTAACTATTCTAAGTCACTGAAGTAGATGTACCCTGGTAAGTCTTCTCCAAGCTTCTTTCTTAGTAGTAGCTCCTTTCTAATCCTGTGTTCATCACCTCACCAGGTAGGTCATTGTCCAACCAAGATCTGAGATACTCAAGGTGGTCTATTGGATAGATGTGGAACTCAGATACACGCTGGAAGCTATATTCGCTGCCATAGTCGATGAAAATTAATCCATGCTCAGGCTTCACATGCACAATGTTGGGTATGTAAGGAACCTTCGCTGGTAGTGTCAGGTTCAACTTTGAGGTATCTGGATTCTTTCGATCCTTTTGGATTTCCTCTAAGGATAACTTTGTTTCATGTTCTTTACTATGAGAAGGTCCATCATTAGGGTTTGAAAGGTGTCTTCTTTTTGCGGGAAGCTTCTGCGGCACTAGAGGGACGACAATGAACTTTGACACCTTCTTGAAGAGTTCATTCAGGATGTCTTCGATCATTATCTGGTGCTTAGACTTTCAATGCTGAATGGCTTGTCGAATCTCTAGCCATTCATCATAGCCAAACTTCCTGATATATGAAGGATACTCGGTGACAACCTCAAGGTTGTCTCTATAGATGACCATGGACATAAGTACTCCACCATCTTTCATCCGTCCATTGACAGATGTTTAAAATGATTTGGGGACTTATTCTTTTCTTCAATCTTTCTTTACACCATCTCTAGTCGTGGTCTATCAACGTCAGTACTCTCTAATGTTCACGTTCAGCTTGGGAGAGAAGCTGAGCCTGGGCCTTGATCGGGTCTTTTTCTTCTTCAGCTTCCCCTTGATCAGAGCTTTGACGGCAAAAGACTTCTCTAGCTTAGTTGTCTTTAGTCGTTGTATTCTTAGCTCTTCTTCGGCCTTGAGGGCTTCCTCATGTTCAACATATGTGAGGAAGTCAAACTCACCACAACTAGATGTACGAAGAGGGATTTTTACTCTGCTTTGGTCGAGTTGACTCCTCAGCTAAGTCATCCTTTGGTCAAAAAGAGCTCCAAATGTTGGAGTTGAAGGAATCCTTTCATCTGGAGGACCAATGAGGATCAAAGAAGAATTTAGGAGAAGAGATGCTTCAGATTCGGATGTGAGGGGAACAAACCTGGAGCTCTAGGTGATCTTGGTAGGATCTATCTTCTTGAAGATGATAGATAGACACCTTTGTTTTTGCTGGAGATGTGTTGGTTCCCTTTTGATTTCTACTCATGGGATAAAGATTTCCTTAAGGAGATGCCCTTCTACGCTGGTGCTGGTCTTGAGTGATACTAAATCATGAAGTCTTCATCGTCTTCACCATCATCCTCACCAAGGTCATGTCCATCGTTAGGGAGAGGAAGATCTGTTGGGTCATTGACCAGCATCTTCCTAAATCGAAATGTGACGCTGGCTGCTACGCTATAAGGAAATAAGTTGCGCCTTCTCCACCAACAATTACTTTTAGCGTAGTGGTAAGCGCTTGGATCCTAATATGTGGTATCAGAGCAAGTCACGGGTTCGATTCCCATGGTGTGCATAATGATGCAAAACGCATGTTGTGCAGCCATGGACTTCTAGCGAAGATCTTGTTAGTGCTGGCAGATGCTGGGGGGGGATTGTTGGGTCATTGACAGACATCTTCTTAAATCGAAACGTGGCGCTGGCTGCTACGCTATAAGGAAATAAGTTGCGCCTTCTCCACCAACAATTGCTTTTGGCGTAGTGGTAAGCGCTTGGATCCTAACATGTGGTGGCCCATATAGGTTACGAACCTTTATTATTCACGCAATTTCTTGATCTGATCATTCGTTTTTGAGTTTTTGTATGAATTTGTGAATTTTAAATTTTTCGTGTTCTTGATTTTTTTTAAAAACCAGTGTTTTGATCCATTTTTTTTTTAATTTTGATTTGTTTTTGTGTTTTTGGTAGTAAATCTGTCAAGGCCCATAATCTTTCAGGCCCATTCGGTTTATTTTAGCCTAGCCCACCCATTTTATTCATCTTCATCGCCTAATATTGAAACAGATTCATCGCTCAAGCTACACTACTCAAGTAAATCGCACAGTAAATCGCTCACAATCTCTCAATCTCACAGGTTAAGGCACACCACTTGACCGATTTCGCATAACATTTGAGCGGATTTGTCCGAATTCGATCAACCCTTGAGCGGACTAGTGACCGGATTCGTACACCACTTGACCGGACTTTGATCGGATTTCTCTAAATCGGACAACAGCTTGTTTAAATCGCTCAAGAAACCAGGTCTATCAAGATTACTGCTTGTTTGAATTTCAATTTCATTGAACACAGACAATCAGATTCATTCGATTTCAAGGTAAATTGTCCATTTCCTTGCCAAATTCAAGGATTTTGTTCGAATTTCTAAATCGTTCAGACACATTGTCCGGATTTCTTATACATAGCACAAGTTCTTCTTATAGCTTCATCTCCTTAACCTGTTTTGACCTAGATTGTTTGATCATTTTGTCCAATTTCACATAAATCAGACACCATCTTGTCTAGATTCTGGTGTGTTTGTCATGCACTGTGCAACAGTTTCGTGGTAATCTCCAGCAACCAAAGCACGTTGAAAAACATTTTATAGATATCTTCAGGGTCAATTCCATCACCAGGAAGCAGAGCAATGTTGTAGCTTTTGGTTGTGGATGTGGCAGAGAAGCAGATAATCACTGGTCTTTAATGATGTTGAAGGATAGAAGTAGAGTGGAATTTAAAGGGTGTGACATTGAGAAGTTGCATTGAGGCCGCCATTGTTGGTTATGAACAACCAAGCTACTAAGTTGAGTCGTCTGCCAAAATGGTTCTGCAATTCAGAACACAAGGGTTAAATCGATTACAACTTGTGCGATGAAGGGTTAAATCAGACACACCGATCACAGCTCAAGCGCAATCAAGGGATTTGAAGTAAATTGCCCATAGACATGTTAATCAGACATCAAGTTCATCTTCTTCGCCTAGATTGACAAAGAAGATTGGTTTGCTGCTTGACACTTGCTTTGTAGGTTTTGTACTTGATTTGGTGACCGGTTTTCATAAATTGTCAATTCGATTCAAGTTAAATCGCTCATGTGGTATTGGAGGATAAAGCTCAAGATACAGAAAGAAGAAACATGCCCCTTTCCTTCATACACTAATATTCCTTCATCTGGTTTCATCTTTAAATCACATGTTCATTTGATATTGATATATGACCGGTATTTTATTTTGATATTTGACAGTGTAAATCACTGTGATTGCGAAGTACATTTCATTCAAGTGATATCTTTTCATACATGCAGTTTAAACATGGTCTAGGTAAATTGGATACAGGCTTCTCCAATGTCATTGTTCGATTTAACACTGTATAGCTGAGGTTTGAACAAAATTTGATTGATTTGTGTTTTTAATCAAAGACAGATCTAATAGGATTTCCCTGTTGTGAAACAGATATTCTGTTGTGTTTGATACATCTGGTCATGGGAATTAACTGTCTGGACTGCTTAACAGCAAACTCTTCAAGTCTTTGAGTTCCAACAGTCAACTGGGGAGCAACAGGAGGAACTATCACAGGATAAGAGATTTATTAAGAACTGGAACTCCAGTCACTGAATCAAAGACTATTGACTGTTGAAAACTTCAGAGACAGCAGATGGACTGTTTTTGATCTTCAACAAAGAATTGATTGTTGATAGTTTGAGTTGAGATTGTGTTGACAAAATTTTGATCTTCAACAAAAAAAGTGATTCAATACTGTAATTTTACTGCTTACAGTTTTTGGCTGTAGGTATTATTGATCACAGACATAGGCTTCTCCTGTTTTGAGTTACATTGACTACTAGCCCAGCCAGTTCAAATCCAAGTAGTTTGTAGTCTGTTTGTATTGGATAATAGTGTGTGTTTCTAGACAGATTTGGTATTTGTTTGGTTTTGACAGATTTACAGGCTCATCCGGATTCAAGCAATCCTCGATCAACTGCCTTTGCCGGATTCGGTTCCTTACATCCTTCTTTGATCACAAGCTTGTTCAGACTTGTATTTTCATTGATCAACATTGTCCGAATTTGGTGTACCTTGTATTTTTTTGGGTTTATTTTTTTTAGATTTTAATTTTTTTAGATCATTGTTTATCTGTTTGTTTTTGTTCTGTGTTTAAACTGTTTGAGAATGCTTAGACTATTTTACGTCGTATAAACTGTTTCTTATCAGTTTTAATTGTTTTTGACTTTTTAACAGTTTTTAACTGTTTTAACAGTTTTAACTGATTTTAGACAGTTTTTCGTTGTTTTTCTAATTTCTCATCAGTTTTTATTTTTTTCTGTTATTCTTTTTGAGCTAAATTGTTCCTGATTTTTTTTTTACTGATTTCATTGCATTTGATCGATTAATCAATCTTCTTTTTTTTTAAATGGCATATATCCTAGAGAAGGAGAATCAAGAGATGAGAGCTCAGATTGCTGAACTGAAGAAGAGTATTGTGAACTATAAAGAAAAATACATAAATATATTTTCTGAGAATCATGCTAATGTAGAATTTATTGAAAATCTGCAAAAAGATCATAAAAGAGCATTGGAAAGAGTTGAGAATGATTCAAAGTATCAAATTAATAAACTTGAAAATTCTTTGGATAATGTTAGAAAAGATTTTAATAATGAATTGAAAATATGGAGTAAAGCTAATAAAGATCTTTTCAACAAACTCCAAGAAGTTCAGAATAAATTACAAACTGAAAGGAATTCTTTTGGGAGAAATAGTAAAGAGTCAGAGGTCTTAACTCATAAATCTGAAAGTGATATGATTGAACTAAGAAAGCTTCTGAATCTAGAGAAAGAAAAGCTTTTAGAAATGGAAAAGAATTTTAATGCTGAAAGGAATGAATTTGAGAAAGAGAAGAGGATATTTGTTGAATTTGAAAGAAAATTCAGTGCTGAACACATATCTTTTGAAGATAAGATAAACTCTCTTGAACTGAATGCTAAAATGCTGTTAAAGCAAATCTCAGATTTTGAGCAGCTGATCATCTTGGAACGAGCCAAGAATGATAAAGAAAAGAAAGACATCTCAGAAGAATGTCAGAGTCAATTAAAGAAATTATCTGAAAGTATTGATCTAAAGCAGAAGGCTTTAGACGAAGAAAAAAAACAATTTGCTCTTGAGAAAAGAAATACTTCAAAGAAGTATACAGCAATTGCTAAAGAGCTTGCAAATAAGAAAAAGTGGCTTGACATCGCTTCGGATAATGAAAAGAGTAGCTCAGATGAAGAGAAATGAGAGTTAATAAATCAGAAGAGAAAGTTTGAAATGTTTCAGAAGGAGTTAGAAGGTAAACTCCTGGACACTACAAGAAAATTGTCTGATCTAAAGACAGGCCTTGAAACTGAGATGAAGATGAGAACTGAATTTAAAATTAAATTTGATTTAGTTACTGCTGAAAGAGACCAGCTTTTACAAAAAGTCAAAGACTTTTCTTGTACACAAAGCTTAATTGGTTCTCCTTGACAGTGTAAAACAAACTTCCATAACTATGGTAAATCAAACAGTTATTCGAGTAGCCCTAAATCTACTGTTTCTAAGAACTATTATCGTTCTTCTAATCAGTATTATCAAGGGTATGTCTTTGGATCACCCAATTATTCTTTTGATCAACTCTTGTGATCAACTAAGCTTACAATAAAATTAGGAGGGACTGAGTGCTTATTAGAAATACCTCAATGGAATGTCAGAACCAACAAACCTACCCAAGAGGACAACCATATCTAAGTGAGCTTTAAATAAAAAAGGGTTTATATGCTGAGACTAAAATGAAACTGAGAGGGGTAGTTGTGGTGAACTAAAAGAATTGATGAGAGTTGTGTCAGGATTAAAAGAATATAAGAATCCTAATCCAAATTTATAAAATCCGGGCATACCACACAATCTATTAGTTCTCAATTCTTTCGAGACTAATATTGAAAAACACAAAGCTTAGGCCAATTCTTGTCACAACCCTACCAGCTACTCATTTATCTCTCAACAGATAARTGTTTCAATAACAYTTGGGGCACGCAGCTCATCATMTATCAATTTCTCATTTGGAGAAAGTTGATATTGAATCAGAAGGATATATGTCCCCCCTTCAAGTCTTTTTGATCACATATTGAGTCTGATAAATTTGTGTAGTCCACATGGTTTATCTTTTTGAGCCTAAACAGAAGCATACTTTGCATTTTATATGTTAATTTGCCAAAACATTAATAGATATGTTATTCTTAATCTATCAAAGATTGAATGGAAGACCTGGTGAGATGAGCATCAAAAAGTCTCATATATACAGTACATCCGTTGTACTGAGTATATCTGTTATACTCACAGGCCAATCTTTTTTATAAGATTGAAAACAATTTCATTCGTTGAAATTGTTTGTTACCTTTCTATTCCCTTAATCTGAAAAGATTAAATAAGTGGATTTGCAAAGATCTACTTACAACTTTATGAATTGACGGCTTACGCGGAGGATTTCATTCATTCTTGTGTATGATGGAATGATTCTCATTTCATCATAAGGGGGAGTATGTAATAATGAATGAAATGTCCAATTCCAAACATTTTAAAGGGAATCTGATGTAAACATCAAGAGGGAGTAATTTCAAATTTGGTAAAAGACTCAAAAGGAGTGCGACTAGAGATGATTACGAAGATTATTTCAATGCTAAAATGACTGAGAGATGTTGAATGTGAAGATCCAGTTTACAACAGTTTACTGAAGATCGTTTCTGAAGATTGTTATTGTTTCTGATCTACATTGTCAAAAGAGAAGATCATCGCGGTTCTACATTCGAGGGGGAGAATGTTAGAAGATCTTTCTCAACAAATAATTGTCTGAAGATTTCAAGTGAAGATTGTTTTGATGTTTCTGAAGAAGTCATAGAGAGCGTTAAGAGACAAAGTTCAAGCGAGATTCAACGCGCAAATTCTTTCAAGTCTGAATACAAAGGGGGAGAATGTTAGGACTGAAAGTCAGTGTAAAATTGTATTCGTCTTGAAAGTTACTATTGTCTATAATTAAAATGGACATCGTGTTTGACTTTGTATGTAAGGTTTGACTTTGACTAGGCCTTTATTGTTTGACCCTATAAGTAGGGTGTTTGTCTTGTATTTGTTGTATGAGCTCATTTGTAAAATTCTATACGTATTAATAAAGTTGACAAAGTTGACAAATTCTCTCAACTCTCCTCTCAAGTTCTTGATTGTAAATCTTAGATCTGCCATGGATTTATTGAAGATTATTGTAGATTGATCAGAGTGGGACACACAAGATCTTTATCTGCATCATCTTCCTCGTCACTTTCTTCATCACCAACACTAAATGCAGATGTGACGGGAAAGTCTTTGTCAATAGCTGGCGCTATAACGGCATCATCATCATCCTCAGCTTCAGCTTCATTGAATGTGATGGCATCCTCATATTGAGGGATCACAACTTGAGGGTAGCTTTAGCCTCAGCAGCAACAATGACTTCAACTTCAGTTTCCTCAGCAACTTCCTTATGCAAGTCTTTTTTCCTCTCTTTGTCATCAACAGTAGAAGAGGCAAGGTCATTAAGATGCTGTGAGAGGTCTTCAGTGTGAAGCTCGAGGTTTAAGAGGGCCTAGACTTGCAACAAGTTGAACTCGATCACCTGGTCCAGGGATTGGCGATCAGCATCAATGAACAAAGGTTCAAGGACTGGGGAAGCGTCAGAATCTCCTCGAGGAGCTCGCCATGCTTGGCGATTTGGACTTGCACTTCATCGTCCTTGTTGTTTAAAGCGTTGATGGCCTCAGTGTTGGTGCGCACTTTGACTTGCATTGTCATTAGCAACTCCTTCACCTCACAGACCTTAGTTTTGACAGCAGAGAGGCCATTGGTGAGATCTTCCTTGATGGGCATGTCTTGGTGGACTTGGTCCATTTTATTCAAGACTGTCGTGACGGCAGGGAGGAGGAGCTTGACGTCCTTAGCCATGTCATAAACATCCGTCTTCATGGTTGTGGGCTCCATAGCAGAATGACCTGAAAAGGAAGGTAAAACTTGATAATTAAGAGGCTCTAATTTAGAAGAAACGAAAGGGTAGAGAGAATATGGAATAACTGAAGTCCTCAGTGCCATCCAAAGGATTAACACTGGTGGGCTCAAAATCGCCTTCGAGAGGATAGGCATCCTGTGTTTGAGGCACCTCAAGAGAAGCCACCTCAGGTCCTGTGGTGGGTGTTTCATATCAGTGGAGACAACCACTGGTGAGTCACTAGCACATATAGATACCAAGGGAGAAGGAGACGAGAGAACGACTGAGAGAGGTAGTGAGTGTTCAGCAGTAGCGATGCTGATATTCTCACCTTCAGTGATTTGGGTCACTAAGGCAATTAGGTGACTTGCCACGTGTACGACAGTGTTTAAGAAGATCACTGAAGAGCTGGGAGGGGGTATCAGAGAAAGAATCTCAGGAATAAGACTTGTTTCAATGACTGAAACCTGGGTAGAGGTAACAGTCAGCGACTTGGCTGGCCCCTTTTTGACTTTCTTGGCCCGCAATGAAGAACCAAGATGGGTTTGAGTAGAATTCCTCTTAAAGAATATGGAGGTGGTGGTTGGGATAGACTGAGGGGGTTTTGCCTCAGTCATGACCACCTGGGAGAGAGAAGAAGTAGAAGTAGAAGGTAGGGAAGGAATACCGTTGGCAATAGCGATCATCGGTGTAAAGAGGCCAACATCTACAGGTTTAGACTTGTGGTCCAATATAGGAGACCCAAGATTGCAGATGGGCATATTACCTTCGGCTGGGTACTTGTTGCCAAAGATTTTGGCAAACACCATGTAGAGAAACCTGGTGTATGGTACCACCTTCTTGTGTTGGCGCTTGTTCAGCTTTAGCGCCAGGTCTCCAAAGATCAACTCTGCGTAGTTGACCTTGTAACACCCCCAAATCACACATTGCATATAACACATATTTTATTCATAGGATACATGTTCAAGCCCACCAAGGTCCATAATACAAGAGTCTATAATACAAAATACACAACTCTAATATTCCAAAATACATGCCATAACATCTATCATCCAAAAAGATCTTCACAAAGCTAAGCACATAGGGAAATAGTTCACATTTTCCCTTTTCCTTTATTATCATTATATTTTCCATTTCCTGCAACATATAATTAAAAACACAAAATTGAGGGTTAGACCTAAAGGTCTAGTGAGATTCCTTTTTCATGTAATTGCAGGGTGATAGCACTAAAACATTTATTCAAATATAATCATTTCATACCGGAACATATAAATCCATAGTTTGTTTAAGTCCATCGGGCCTCTAGTTCCATTAACAAACTTAAAAAATATTTCAGCAACAAGAGCACCAGAGCTCATCTGGTTCCTCTACCAGAGCTTCTTATTCAAGTAGAAATTCTCAAATAATTCATAGATCGACCTCATAGATATTAAAATAGTTTTTCCATGTTCAAAACATATTTATGAAAGGATCTTTGTATGACCAGAGCTCTGGTTCTAGCCAGAGCTTCTGGCTCAAATCGTAAAACTCAACTAGAGCCTTTGGTTCAACCCGTGTAGGCCAACCAGAGCTTCTGGTCCAAAATACAAGACCAACCAGAGCTTCTGGTCCAACCCGTGAAGGCCAACCAGAGCTTCTAGTCCATCTTACTTGTAAGAAATCTTTCCAAGTATAAATCCCTTTTTGAAAACTCTAAGAATATGATTTTGACACAAAAGCTCTTATCTATAGATATAGAGCCTCTGGTCCAACTAAAACATTTAGTAAGGATTTTGCATAAATCTCGAATTGATCTCCATAACCCTCTGGTTCTATAACGAGGACCAACCAGACCCCCTCTGGTTCCTTTCAAGGAATGACCAGAGCCTCTCTGGTTCCTCTGTATCCAAACACTTGAACCAAAACTGTTTATATTCAAAACCAATGGCCATAGGCCAAGTTTCCTTTCTCAATAACATCAATACTATTATTTCTAATAAGAACAACATCTTTGTATCCTCAAATCACAAAGAAGTAAGTACTCAAATCTGTTGTAATCTTAAAAGACATAATAACAAGAGCTATAATAACCACACATAATTGCCACCCTTATATCCAAAGGTACACCTCTCCTTGATATGCCACCCTTATAACCGAAGGTACACCACTCCTTTATATGCCACCCTTATCCCATGGTACACATCTCCTTGATATGCCACCCTTATTTTCTCATCAAAATGTATGGACTGGTTCCAAATGAAGACAGACCGAAGTCACAACCGTCTTGATGAAATGTCCTCTATAGTTTTCAACAATTAATAGTTTCCAAAACAGTTTTATCATTAAAATCCTCGAACTTAAGAACACTCTGTTCTTTCATAAATTTCCACAAATCAAATTTCTCTTGAATCCTTTAAAGAACAGGATATCATATTTCCAAAACTGTTTAAAACACAGTTACTGTTTTATCTAAAACAGTTTCAAGCCTTTAATCATCAATACTTCGTTTAAACTGTTACAAAATAGTTTATATCAAACTCTTTCCAAATTCACAGATTCTCAAATCCAACAGTTTATATATATATATAACTAAAATTATAAAGGTTTTAGTTTATCAAAACTCACCTTATCAAACAGATTCTGCATGTTAAACACACAACAATTCTTTTAACCGTACACAGGTTCTTCTTTAAGAACACTTTACCGCCTCAAGCTCTTTTCTCCCTCTCAAAATATATCTTTTTCCCAAAATAGAAAGGATAAGATCAGTTTTTTATCTTATATCTTTATTTTTATACTTCAAAATAAGGCAGTGCTGGTTATTTTATTAATATAAAGGTTCTTGGGCGGTGGAAGATATCTTATTTAAATCTCCTTTACTTCACAATGAAGATATTGTATTTCATATATAAAATAATTAACACCTCATGCCATACACCGCATATATGCACGTATAATCTTAACACCTTTTTCACATATATGCATATCACACATGCAATTAATTAACTATTATGCACATCGTTACGAGGTTTCAAATAATAATCACATATAAATTAACTCAACCCAAGTAGTCTGGAACCTGGTTATAACATTCAAAGGAATTTTGTCCCGGAATTCATTCATTCAAATAACCATGGATATCGGGTTTTCATTTATGACTCTAATTCTCATGTTGCTTATGATCCCTTATGAAATTTCCACTGCACTTTCACCAAACTGATCTCTTTATTTCTCAGTACCTTGATCTTTTTATCGGTCACTGCCTCAGGTGTTTCAACAAAATTTAACTTATTATCCAATTTTATCTCTGGAATTGGTACTGCTAAGCTTGGATCTGCCAAACACTTACGCAAATTTGACACATGAAAGGTGCTATGAATCTAACTAAGTTCTTCTGGTAACTTCAACTAATAAGCTACCGGTCCAACCCTCTTGCAGATTTTGAACGGTCCAATATACCTTGGACTAAGTTTACCTTTCTTTCCAAACCTCATAACACCCTTCCACGGAGATACTTTTAGCATTACAAAATCACCTATGTTGAATTCGATTGGCTTTATTCGTTTGTCGGCATAACTTTTCTGCTTAATGCGTCGGCCACCACATTTGCTTTTTTTGGATGATAAAGTATTTCACAATCATAGTCGTTAACGAGTTCAATCCATCGACGTTGTCTCATGTTTAATTCTTCTGGTTGAACAAGTGTTGCAAACTCTTGTGATTGGTGTGTAAATCTGGCATTGGGTTCCCAAGAGATAATGTCTCCAAATTTTCAAGGCAAAGACCACGGCTGCTAATTCCATGTCGTGAGTTGGGTATTGTTTTTCATGATCCTTCAATTGCCGAGATGCATATGATAAAACTTTCCCACTTTGCATCAAGACACAGCCCAAACCCAGTTTTGATGCATCACTGTGTACCACAAAGTTTTCTGCTCCGTCTGGTAGAGTTAATATTGGGGCACTACAAAGGTGATCTTTTAATAATTGAAAGGCTTTCTGCTGTTCTTCATGCCATTGAAACTTGACATTTTTTCAAGTTAATTTGGTTAAAGGCACCGCTATTTTGGAAAAATCATGGATGAAGTTACGGTAATAGCCTGCTAATCCTAAGAAACTTCAGACTTCAGATGGTGTCTTTGGTGCCTCCCATTTTGCAACGACTTCAATCTTTGTTGGATCTACCTTTACCCCTGCCTCAGATATAACATGTCCCAAAATTTGAACTTCTCTTAACCAGAATTCACACTTTGAAAGTTTTGCGTACAACTTTTCCCTTTTCAAAAGCTCAAGTATTAGCTGTAGGTGTTCTGCATGCTCTTCTTTGGTTTTTGACTATATGAGAATATCATCAATAAATACAATGACAAATTTATCAAGATATTCCCTACATACTCAATTCATCAAATCCATAAAAGCTGCAGGTGCGTTAGTCAAACCGAATGGCATAACCAAAAATTCGTGATATCCGTACCTTGTTCAAAAAGCAGTTTTAGCAATATGTTCATCTTTAACTTTCAGCTGATGGTAGCCTGATCGTAAATCAATCTTCGAGAAATAACTTGCTCCCACTAGTTGATCAAACAAATCATCAATTCTTGGCAACGGGTATTTGTTCTTTATGGTTAATTTGTTTAATTCCCGATAGTGGATACACAAACACATAGAACCGTCTTTCTTTTTCACAAATAAAACTGGGGATCCCCATGGTGAAATGCTTGGTCTGATAAATCTTTTGTTTGACAAATCCTTCAATTGTGTGACCAATTCTCTTAATTCTGACGGAGCTAATCGGTATGGTGCTTTGGCTACAGGCACTGCTCCAGGTATCGAATCAATCCCGAATTCAATAACTCTGTCTGATGGCAATCCGGATAAATCTTCTGGAAAAACTTCAGGATAATCACTAACAATCGATATTAATTCTTGTTTACCCTTCTCTTTCTTGGCATCAATTATATAGGATAGAAATACGTGGCACCTCTTTTGAATACTTCTTCTAGCTTTCATTACTGATAACAGACCGGTATGATGACCCTGATGATCACCATAAATAACAATTGTCCCTCTGTCTGGGTGTATTATTTTAATCATCTTTTTATCACAAACAATAATGGCCTGATTTTCTGCCAACCAATCCATTCCTACTACCATATCAATTTCTTTCATAGGCATGGGAAACAGCCTGATCGGTTGCTCACATCCCTCAATCATAATAGTGCAGTTATTGAACATACAATTCACAGATACTTGACCATTAGCAGTATCAACTACTAATTGGTCGTCAAGAGGCTCAGAGTTCATGCAAGCATATAGAGCAAATGATGGGGATACAAACGAAAAGTTTGCACCCGAGTCAAATAACACTTTAGCATGTAATGAGTTTACGGGAAATGTACCTGTCACTACATCAGGTGTAGTTTCGGCTTCGTGTTTCGTCATTTGAAAAGATCGGCCCCACTCCCCTCCTGATCCTCCTCTACCCATGCTAGGTCTTCCATGGGCATTTGATGTATTACTTCCTATAGTAAGCTATGGAGCTTTCAATTGCTGACAGTTAGGCCTGAGATGATCTGGTGAATTGCAGTTAAAACACCTCTTTGTCATCGGGCAATTTCTTGATAGATGACCTGCCTCTCCACATTGATAACATTTTCTCGGATCAGTTTTACAATCACCTTGATGAATCTGGTGACATCGTGGACAAACTTTCTCAATAAATCTCTGTACGGGCCTGTTTCCATACTCGACAGATTTTGGACCTCTGTATCCGGTTGATGGACCTTCCCATCTCCTTTTTTCCATTGCTTTGTCTTATTCTTGTCTGTTTTTATTCCTTTCAGTTACCTCTACTGCATCGACAGTTAATGAGAATGTATCCGAGTTCATGGCAATCACAAATTCTCGGATCGAAGGTTTTAGTCCCGAAATATATCTTTCTATCTTTCTTGATTCAGAGGAGATGTAATGTTCTGCAAACTGTGAGTAGTCTATAATTTTTTCTGTGTATTCACGAACAGTTCTAGTTCCTTGTTCTAGCTTTAGCAAATCCTCTACCATTTGTCTGATGGGAGCCTTTGGACAAAACTACTCCTTGAATCTGTTAACGAATTCTGTCCATGTCATGTTTTGTAAAATGTCAGGTCTGGCTAAGGATTCTACTTCCCACCAAAATAATGCATTTGACTTCAAAACAGAAACTGCAAATCTGACTTTGTCTGTTTCTGCACATCGGATGGTGTTGAACATAGATTCTACCTCTTTAATCCAACACATAGCTTTTATTGGATCTATTTCTCCCGAGAAAGTTGGTGGTTTACAGGTCAAGAACATTTTGATATCCCCTTCTTTATTATCGATAACTAGAACTGGTGGATTAATCTTAACTCTGCCAGTCTAGATTCTTGCAGGAATCCCCATAATGGAAGTCAAGGTTTCCTTTAACTTTCCCATTTCTTCAGCCAGCATGTCTCCAGTCACATATTCTGGTTGAGGTATATGTTCCTGGTTCATATTCTCAAAATTGGATTCTCCTTGGTCTGTATTGACATCTGCCTGACTAATTCTGCCTCTAGTCTTCCTCTACTTTGGCCTCTGCCTCTACCTCTGCCTCTTCCTCTGCCTCTGCCTCTGCCTCTGCCTCTGCCCTCAGATGTACCAATAGAGGCTAGAATAGGAGAATTCTCTTCTTCATTCGTATTGGGGCGGGTGATCCTTTAAGACCTTCTAGATCTACTAGTCATCTGTAGATATCAAAGTTAATAAACACATTTTCACATTCCAAAATATAATGAAGTGTCCAAGTTCAATTATGTACCTATAGATTCAAAATTACATTGGCCAGATGTAATCCAAATGTACATTACACATTGATCTCTAAACTTATCATATTTATTCCAAAGGTGCTAACTATGTCTGGGACCCTTAATATGCTATGAAACAATTTAAGTCTAGGCATCATGCATGTGAATACCTAAATCCTTTAAACTCAGACTCTGATACCACCTCTGTAACACCCCCAAATCACACATTACATATAACACATATTTTATTCATAGGATACATGTTCAAGCCCACCAAGGTCCATAATACCAGAGTCTATAATACAAAATACACAACTCTAAAATTCCAAAATACATGCTATAACATCTATTATCCAAAAAGATCTTCACAAAGCTAAGCACATAGGGAAATAGTTCACATTTTCCCTTTTCCTTTGTTATCATTATATTCTGCATTTTCTGCAACACATAATTAAAAACACAAAATTGAGGGTTAGACCTAAAAGTCTAGTGAGATTCCCTTTTTCCATGTAATTGCAGGGTGGTAGCACCAAAACATTTATTCAAATAGAATCATTTCACACCATAACATATAAATCCATAGTCTGTTTGAGTCCATCAGGCCTCTGATTCCATTAACAAACTTAGAAAATATTGTAGCAGCAAGAGGACCAGAGCTCCTCTGGTTCCTCTACCAGAGCTTCTGGTCAAGCCAACCAGAACTTCTTATTCAAGTAGAAATTCACAAATTATTCATAGATCAACCTCATAGATATTAGCATAGTTTTTCCATGTTTAAAGCGTATTTTTGAAAGGATCTTTGTATGATCAGAGCTCTGGTTCTAGCCAGATATTCTGGCTCAAATCGTAAAACTCAACCAGAGCCTCTGGTTCAACTTGGTTAGGTCAACCAGAGCTTCTGTCCAAAATACAATACCAACCAGAGCTTTTGGTCCAACCCGTGAAGGCCAACCAGAGCTTCTGGTCCATCTTACTTGTAAGAAATCTTTCCAAGTATAAATCCCTTTTTGAAAACTCTAAAAATATGATTTTGACACAGAAGCTCTTATCTATAGATACAGAGCCTCTGGTCCAACTAAAACATTTAGTAAAGATTTTGCATAAATCTCGAATTGATCTCCAGAACCCTCTGGTTCTATAACGAGTACCAACCAGACCCCTCTGGTTCCTTTCAAGGAATGACTAGAGCCTCTCTGGTTCCTTTATATCCAAAAATTTGAACCAAAACTGTTTATAATCAAAACCAATGGCCATAGGCCAAGTTTTCCCCTTCTCAATAACATCAATATTATTATTTCTAATAAGAACAACATCTCTGAGTCCTCAAATCACAAAAAGTAAGTACTAAAATATGTTGTAATCTTAAAAGACATAATAGCAAGAGCTATAATAACCACACACAATTGCCACCCTTATATCCAAAGGTACACCTCTCATTGATATGCCACACTTATTTCCTCGTCAAAATCTATGGATTGGTTCCAAACGAAGACAGACCGAAGTCACAACCGTCTTGATGAAATGTCCTCTATAGTTTTCAACAATTAATAGTTTCCAAAAACAGTTTTATCATTAAAATCCTCGAACTCAAGAACACTCTATTCTTTCATAAATTTCCACAAATCAAATTTCTCTTGAAATCCTTTAAAGAACAGGATATCATCTTTCCAAAACTGTTTAAAACATAATTACTGTTTTATCTAAAACAGTTTCAAGCCTTTAATCATTAATACTTCGTTTAAACTGTTACAAAACAGTTTCTACCAAACTTTTTCAAAATACCCAGATTCTCAAACTCAACAGTTTATATATATAACTAAAATTAAAAAGGTTTTAGTTTATCAAAACTCACCTTATGAAACAGGTTCTGCAGGTTAAACACACATCAATTCCTTTAACCGTACACAGGTTCTTCTTCAAGAACACTTTACCGCCTCAAGATCTTTTCTCTCTCTCAAAATATTTCTTTTTCCCAAAATAGAAAGGATGAGATCAACTTTTTATCTTATCTTTTTCTTTTTATACTTCAAAAAAAGGCGGTGCTGGTTATTTTATTAATGTAAAAGTTCTTGGGCGGTGGAAGATATCTTATTTAAATCTCCTTTACTTCACAATGAAGATATTGTATTTCATATATAAAATAATTAACACCTCATGCATGTGATACACCGCATATATGCACGTATAATCTTAGAACCTTTTTCACAAATATGCATATCACACACGCAATTAATTAAATATCATGCACATCGTTACGAGGTTTCAAATAATAATCACGTATAAATTACTTCAACCCAAGTTGTCTGGAACCTGGTTATAACATTATCTCCCCCTCAAAGAAATTCCGTCCCGGAATTCCTTCATTCAAATAACCATGGATATCGGGTGATTTAACAAAATTTAACTTATTATGCAATTTTATCTCTGGAAGTGGTACTACTAAGCTTGGATCTGCCAAACACTTACGCAAATTTGACACATGAAAGGTGCTGTGAATCTGACTAAGTTCTTTTGGTAACTCCAACTGAGAAGCTACCGTTCCAACCCTCTTGCAGATTTTGAACGGTCCAATATACCTTGGACTAAGTTTACCTTTTTTTTCCAAACATCATAACACCCTTCCATATTTGCTTTTCCCGGATGATAAAGTATTTCACAGTCATAATCGTTAACGAGTTCAATCCATCGATGTTGTCTCATGTTTAATTCCTTCTGGTTGAACAAGTGTTGCAAACTCTTGTGATCAGTGTAAATCTGGGAATTGGTTCCCAAGAGATAATGTCTCCAAATTTTCAAGGCAAAGACCACGGCTGTTAATTCCATGTCGTGAGTTGGGTATTGTTTTTCAAGATCCTTCAATTGCCGAGATGCATATGATATAACTTTCCCACTTTGCATCAAAACACAACCCAAACCCAATTTTGATGCATCGCTGTATACCACAAAGTTTTCTTCTCCGTCTAGTACAGTTAATATTGGGGCACTACAAGGTGATATTTTAATAATTGAAAGGCTTTCTGCTGTTCTTCATACCATTGAAACTTGACATTTTTCCGAGTTAATTTGGTCAAAGGCACGACTATTTTGGAGAAATCTTGGATGAACTTACGGTAATAGTCTGCCAATCCTAAGAAACTTCGGACTTCAGATGGAGTCTTTGGTGCCTCCCATTTTGCAATGGGTTCAATCTTTGCTGGATCTACCTTTACCCCTGCCTCAGATCTAACATGTCCCAAAAATTGAACTTCTTTTAATCAGAATTCACACTTTGAAAGTTTTGCGTACAACTTTTCTCTTTTCAAAAGCTCAAGTATTAGCCGTAGGTGTTCTGCATGCTCTTCTTTGGTTTTTGAGTATATGAGTACATCATCGATAAATACAATGACAAATTTATCAAGATATTCCCTACATACTCGATTCATCAAATCCATAAAAGTTGCAGGTGCGTTAGTCAAACTGAATGGCATAACCAAAAATTCGTGATGTTCGTACCTTGTTCGGAAAGTAGTTTTAGCAATATGTTCTTCTTTAACTTTCAGCTGATGGTAGCATGATCGTAAATCAATCTTCAAGAAGTAACTTGGTCCCACTAGTTGATCAAACAAATCATCAATTCTTGGCAACGGGTATTTGTTCTTTATGTTTAATTTGTTTAATTCTCGATAGTCGATACACATACGCATAGATACGTCTTTCTTTTTCACAATAAAACTGGGGCTCCCCATGGTGAAGTGCTTGGTCTGATAAATCCTTTGTCCGACAAATCCTTCAATTGTGTGACCAATTCTTTTAATTCTGACGGAGCTAATAGGTATGGTGCTTTGGCTACAGACGCTGCTCCGGGTATCAAATCAATCCCGAATTCAATAACTCTGTCTGGTGGCAATCCGGATAAATCTTCTGGAAAAACTTCAGGATAATCACTAACAATCGATATTAATTATTGTTTACCCTTCTCTTTTTTGGCATCAATTATATAGGCTAGAAATCCCTGTCACCTCTTTTGAATACATCTTCTAGCTTTCATTACTGATAACAGACCGGTATGATGACCCTGATGATCACCATAAATAGCAACTGTCCCTTTGTTTGGCAGTATTATTCTAATCATCTTTTTATCACAAACAATATTGGCCTGATTTTTTGCCAACCAATCCATTCCTACTACCACATCAAATTCTTTCATAGGCATGTGAAACAGCCTGATCGGTAGCTCGCATCCCTCAATCATAATAGTGCAGCTATTGAACTTACAATTCACAGATACTTGACCATTAGCAGTATCAACTACTAATTTGTCGTCAAGAGGCTCAGAGTTCATGCAAGCATATAAAGAAAATGATGGGGATACAAACGAGAAGTTTGCAACCGAGTCAAATAACACTTTAGCATGTAATGAGTTCACGAGAAATGTACCTGTCACTACATCAGGTGTAGTTTCGGCTTCGTGTTTGGTCATTTGAAAAGATCGGCCCCGCGCCCCTCCTGATCCTTCGCTACCCATACTTGGTCTTCCACGGGCATTTGATGTATTGCTTCCCATAGTAAGCTGTGGAGCTTTCAATTGCGGACAGTTAGGCCTGAGATAATATGGTGAATTGCAGTTAAAGCACCTCTTTGTCATCGGGCAATTTCTCGATAGATGACCTGCCTCCCCACATTGATAACATTTTCTCTGATCAGTTTTACAATCAACTTGATGAATCTGGTGACATCGTGGACAAACTTTTTCAATGAATCTCTATACGGGCCTATTTCCATATTTGACAGATTTTGGACCTCTGTATCCGGTTGATGAACCTTCCAATTTCCACTTTTCCATTGCTTTGCCTTCTTCTTGTCTGTTATTATTCCTTTCAGTTACTTCTGCTGCGTCGACAGTTAATGAGAATGTAGCCAGGTTCATGGCAATTACAAATTCTCAGATCGAAGGTTTTAGTCCCCAAATGTATCTTTCTATCTTTCTTGATTCAGAGGAGATGTAATGTTCTGCAAACCGTGAGTATTCTTTAAATTTTTCTGTGTATTCACGAACAGTTCTAGTTCCTTGTTCTAGCTTTAGGAAATCCTCTTCCATTTGTCTGATGGCAGCCTTTGGACAAAACTGCTCCTTCAATCTGTTAATGAATTATGTCCATGTCATGTTTTGTAAAATGTCAAGTCTGGCTAAGGATTCTACTTCCCAGCAAAATAATGCATTTGACTTCAAAACAGAAACTGCAAATCTGACTTTGTCTGTTTCTGCACATCGGATGGTGTTGAACAAGATTCTACCTCTTTAATCCAACACATAGCTTTTATTGGATCTCTTTCTCCCGAGAAAGTTGGTGGTTTACAAGTCAAGAACCTTTTAATATCCCCTTCTTTATTATTGATAACTGGAACTGGTGGATTAATCTCAACTCTGCCAGTCTCGATTCTTGTAGGAATCCCCATAATGGAAGTCAAGGTTTCCCTTAACTTTCCCATTTCTTCAGCCAGCATGTCTCTAGTCACATATTCTGGTTGAGGTATCTGTTCCTGGTTCATATTCTCATAATTGGATTCTCCTTGGTCTATATTGACATTTTCCTGACTAACTTTGCCTCTAGTCTGTCCTCTACTTTGGCCTCTGCCTCTGCCTCTACCTCTGCCTCTTCCTCAGCCTCTGCCCTCAGATGTACCAATAGAGGCTAGAATAGGAGAATTCTCTTCTTCATTGGGATTGAGGCGGGTGATCCTTTCAGACCTTCTAGATCTATTAGTCATCTGTAGAAATCAAAGTTAATAAACACATTTTCACATTCCCAAATGTAATGAAGTGTCCAAGTTCAATTATGTACCTGTTGATTCAAAATTACATTGGCCAGATGTAATCCAAATGTACATTACACATTGATCTCTAAACTTATCATATTTATTCCAAAGGTGCTAACTATGTCTAGGACCCTTAATATGCAATGAAACAGTTTAAGTCTAGGCATCATGCATGTGAATACCTAAATCCTATGAACTTAGGCTCTGATACCAACTCTATAACACCCCCAAATCACACATCGCATATAACACATATTTTATTCATAGGATACATGTTCAAGCCCACCAAGGTCCATATTACAAGAGTCTATAATACAGAATACACAACTCTAAAATTCCAAAATACATGCTATAACATCTATTATCCAAAAAGATGTTCACAAAGCTAAGCACATAGGGAAATAGTTCACATTTTCCCTTTTCCTTTATTATCATTATGTTCTGCATTTCCTGCAACACATAATTAAAAACACAAAATTGAGGATTAGACCTAAAGGTCTAGTGAGATTCCCTTTTTCCATGTAATTGCAGGGTGATAGCACCAAAACATTTATTCAAATAGAATCATTTCACACCGTAACATATAAATCCATAGTCTGTTTGAGTCCATCGAGCCTCTTGTTCCATTAACAGACTTAGAAAATATTTCAGCAACAAAAGGACCAGAGCTCATCTGGTTCATCTACCAGAGCTTCTGGTCAAGCCAACCAGAGCTTTTTATTCAAGTAGAAATTCTCAAATAATTCATAGATCGTCCTCATAGATATTAAAATAGTTTTTCCATGTTTAAAACATATTTTTGAAAGGATCTTTGTATGACCAGAGCTCTGGTTCTAGCCAGAGCTTCTGGCTCAAATCGTTGTATGACCAGAGCTCTGGTTCTAGCCAGAGCTTCTGGCTCAAATCGTAAAACTCAACCAGAGCCTCTGGTTCAACCCACATAGGCCAACCAGAGCTTTTGGTCCAAAATACAACACCATCCAGAGCTTCTGGTCCAACCCGTGAAAGCCAACCAGAGCTTCTGGTCCATCTTACTTGTAAGAAATCTTTCCAAGTATAAATCCCTTTTTGAAAACTCTAAGAATATGATTTTGACACAAAATCTCTTATCTATAGATACAGAGCCTCTTGTCCAACTAAAACATTTAGTAAAGATTTTGTATAAATCTCGAATTGATTTCCAGAACCCTATGGTTCTTTAACGAGGACCAACCAGAGCCCCTCTGGTTCCTTTCAAGTTGACTACAGCCTCTCTGGTTCCTTTGTATCCAAACACTTGAACCAAAACTGTTTATATTCAAAACCAATGGCCATAGGCCAAGTTTTCACCTTCTCAATAACATCAATACTATTATTTCTAATAAGAACAACATCTCTGAGTCCTCAAATCACAAAGAATTAAGTACTCAAATTTGTTGTAATCTTAAAAGACATAATGGCAAGAGCTATAATAACCACACACAATTGCCACCCTTATATCTAAAGGTACACCTCTCTTTGATATGCCACCCTTATAACCGAAGGTACACTTCTCCTTGATATGCCATCCTTATCCCATGGTACATATCTTCTTGATATGCGACCCTTATTTCCTCATCAAAATCTATGGATTGGTTCCAAACGAAGACAAACCGAAGTCACAACCATCTTGATGAAATGTCCTCTATAATTTTCAACAATTAATAGTTTACAAAAATTGTTTTATCATTAAAATCCTCGAACTCAAGAACACTCTGTTCTCTCATAAATTTCCACAAATCAAATTTCTCTTGAATCCTTTAAAGAACAGGATATCATCTTTCCAAAACTGTTTAAAACACAGTTACTATTTTATCTAAAACAGTTTCAAGCCTTTAATCATCAATACTTCGTTTAAACTGTTACAAAATAGTTTCTACCAAACTCTTTCCAAATTCACAGATTCTCAAACCCAACAGTTTTTATATATAACTAAAATTATAAAGGTTTTAGTTTATCAAAACTCACCTTATCAAACAGATTCTGCAGGTTAAACACACAACAACTCCTTTAACCGTACACAAGTTCTTCTTCAATAACACTTTACCGCCTCAAGCTCTTTTCTCTCTCTCAAAATATTTCTTTTTCCAAAAACTGAAAGGATGAGATCAGCTTTTTATCTTATCTCTTTCTTTTTATACTTCAAAATAAGGCGGTGCTGGTTATTTTATTAATATAAAAGTTATTGGGAGGTGGAAGATATCTCCTTTACTTCACAATGAAGATATTGAATTTCATATATAAAATAATTAACACCTCATGCATGCCATACACCGCATATATGCACATATAATCTTAGCACCTTTTTCACATATATGCATATCGCACATGCAATTAATTAACTATCATGCACATCGTTACGAGGTTTCAAATAATAATCACGTATAAATTACCTCAACCCAGGTTGTCTGGAACCTGGTTATAACAGACCTTCAGTTGCAAATGACAGAAACCCCAATGTTTAGAGTGACACGTGAATCCTGGTTCTGGCCACCTGTCTTGCCTCTCATGCATTAGATGAAATGGGGGAACAAGTATTGCCACACCACGAACTTGCGGTTTTTCTCGATTCTGGACATCGACTTGAGAGGCTCGCTGGAGTCCTTCATTGACCAATTGCAGCCAATATCATCAAGATTTTTGATGATATCTTCAGTGGAGGTTTCATTGGCGTAGGGAGTCGTCTTGGGTAGGTGGAGAGCAGTCCTGAAAGAGGGGATAACAAAGATAACGTTCATCCTGTTGAAGGTAAAAGAGATCTTCTCCAAGTGGTAGCCAGATTTATCATTCTCTGGTTTTACTTCACCAGTGAAAAATAATTGCTGAAGGAAATCTGTGACCATGATTGGTTCAAAGGAGAGACCATGGCCAATAACGAAGTTCTTCAAAAAGTTGGCCGCATCCAAGAAATGGGGTTTGTTAGCAGGGAGGTCCAAGAGTCCAACATGGTTATTGGGTTTGAATGACACTTCATGAATAGCAAAGTTAACATTCTTGGCTGCCATTTATGTTATAAGAAGGATAAAACAGAAGAATATAACAAGAGTTTGTTAGAAAGACACTCTATGTTTATGTTTTAAAAGAAAAACTTCTTTTGAAAAGTCTAGAATAATATTAGGGTTTTTCAAGTAAATTTAGTGTTTTGAAACTTTGATTCAGATCAAGTATTAGAATGATTCATTAATCTGTTTGTTCGTATTTAAGAGAAGGATTTCTTAAAAGGTCAAATAAAGTTTTTGAGAAGAAGAAGAACAGTTCATATATTAAGAAGTTATCAACCTTTTGTTTGGAAAGAAGGAAGAAATGGTTGAAGGTTTGAAGTTCTTGGAGTTTTTGCTTGCAAAATTTTTTGAGAGCAAAAGTCTTGAGAGTTTTTGTGTGCGTAAAGAAAAATACGATAGGGTATCTCATGTATTTGTAGGTAGGATGAGAGAGAAAGAGGAGAGAGGGAAAAATGACTCTTGAAAAGATGTGCAAATGATGAAAGGCGTTGCATGTTCTCATCCTGATTGGATGGAATACAAATGGGTCGCGTGTGTCTGAGGGACGTGCGCATCTCAAAATCCGTTTTAAATAAAAAGATAAATGACGTCATAAAGAATATGACTGTTCATTATCATTTTCTTTTAAAAATCACTAAATAAGAAAAGAATGCAGTGAAAATATTTAAGTCTTTTAAAACAAATGGATCATTATATAAGAAAGATTAAGTGATAATTTTAAGAAAAAAAAATATATCATTAGAAATAAGATATAAGTTTGAAAGGTTCAATGATAGAGAGATAATCTCTAAGGGATTTCATTTTTAAAATATTTTGATCACCAAATAAGAAAAGAGTCAGTGATGGTTTTGTTTTAAGAAAAGATAAGTAGATATACCTTAGAGATATACTTACTTAAAAGGTTCAGTGATAGAACAAAAAACTGAAACAATTCTTTGAAAATGTTTTGATCACTGAATATGTAAAGATTTAGTGATAGTTGTAAGTTTTAGAAAAGAAGATAAGTATACATACCTTGGAGAGAAATATATTTACTCAAGAGTTCAGTGATAGAGTAAGAACACTAAATCATTTCACTTATGTATCACTAAGAATTGCTTAGAGCTGAAGGAATTAATCCTCAACGTTCAACATTCCAAGTTTATTGATCAAAATGTTAAATCTTGTCTCTTCAAGAGGCTTTGTAAAAAGGTCAGCGAGTTGGAACTCAGTGGGTACGAAGTGAAGTTCAATATTACCATTTATAACATGATGTCTAATAAAATGATATATGATCTCAATATGTTTCGTCTTGGAGTGAAGAACATGGTTGTTTGTAATAGCCATAGCACTTGCGCTATCACAATAGGGATCTTTGAGAGCTGAAGATCAAAGTCACTGAACTGGTTTTTCATCCATAGGATTTAAGCACAACAGCTTCCAGTAATAACATATTCAGCCTCAGCAGTTGATGTGGACACTGATTTTTGCTTCTTACTTGTCCAGCTCACCAACTTTCCACCTAGAAGCTAACAGCCTTTAGTGGTGCTTTTTCCTATCAATTTTGCAATTTGAGAAATCACTATCCGCATAACCAATTTGGTTGAAACCTGAGTCCTTGGGATACTAAAGGCCTAGATTAGAAGTTCCCTTCAGATATCTGAATATGCGTTTCACAGCAATTAGATGGGACTCCTTAGGTTCAGACTGATATCATACACACATGTTGATCACAGATATCTCAATATAACACGAAGATTTATGATTAATAACCTAAATCTATTATATCGATGAAGAAAGTGAAGAACAACTTTAATGATACTCAAGAAAGTATGAAGCTTTCAAGTAATTTCACTATAATAACAATAATAAGAAGGATTACACAATTACAAGACATATGAATGCTATTTATACTAGCAATCTAGTCTAAGAGATAACAACTAGTATAAGATATCTATTAGATAAACATGGAGAAGATATCTATCTACAAGGATGAGGGTTATCTCTAACTACCTAGTGTAATAGAGTTGATGTTGGCAATGAGTCATCTCCAACTGTCTTTAGGTAGTGTGTCTAATTAGGATTCTTCACGTATCTGCTTGCTTAGAGTAGATCTGATTGAACAAAGTGTGACACTTGACGATTCTTCAGTTGTTGTAAAACCAGAGGGATTACGGAAATGCTAAGTTCATCGACCTGATGAACTTCTTCATAAGTAGATGATTATCAATTTAAGTACTTCAGATCTGCATAGCATCTCTGGACCTATCATTGCATCTCTTGACATTTCATTGCATCTCCGGTTTGTCTTCAGCACTTAGAATCTTCTCAGCTCCGTCTTCCATTAGGTCTCCAGACTTCCATACTTAGTACATTTTTCATTACTTTTACAAATAAGAACTATGGGGTCTAACAGTCTCCTCCTAAGTAATGAAAAATAAAAAATAGCTATCTATGAACAATAAACAGACAACTTTGTCAAAAGTTTTCAATTTTCATTGAATGGATTGTTTCATACAGTACGTAAGTAAATAGAAAGGATAGAAAAATTACATCTCATTCAGGGTCTCCATTGAAGATTCTCCAAAATCGCATCATCAGTGTTCTGTATCTTATGATTGTGGAGATCCCATGAATAAGCTTTGTTCCCTCTCTCCTTGGCACATAGTCTCTGCCCAGTCTTTCTTGAATGACTTTTTGAAACCATTCAAGTGTATCAGTTGAATATTTGAAGGCCCCAGTCAACCGGAAGAACTTCTTGGTACCAAATTCGTTTATGAAACCTATGTGTTAGGAGTTTCAGTGTTAAATTGTATTCGTCTTGAAAGTTTACTATTATCTATAATTGTAAAGATAGCGTGTTTGACTTTGTATGAGTCTTTGACTTTGACTAGAATGGTTTGTAGTTTGACCCTATATAAGCTTTGTCTTCTAGTGTAATTGGTAAGAGAGTTGTAGGAGAGCTTCATTGTAATACTTACATTCATAATAGAGACTTTGACTATTTGACTAATCCTCTCAATCTCCTTCAAGTGTTCTTATTCTTTATATTCATCTGCCATGGATTATATGAAGATAATATGAAGATTGATCATATTGTGGACACACAATTGGTATTAGAGCAGGTTTTGCAAAGAAATCATGGGAAGAAATCACTTATTTGAAGATTTGTTGAAGAAAAATTTTCTGGATTTCATATTTTTCCTCTTGTTCTTCATCTTTAAAACTTTTTGATCTGAATTTTTTTCAATTTTTTTGTGTTTTTGTGTTAAAAGCAGGATCAAAATGTGCATAATCATTTCGTGAATCTTTGTTATTCACAAAGATTTGTGTTTTGATCATTGTTTTTTCGAGTTTTGATCAAATTTGTGAATTTTTAAAATTTTGGTGTTCTTTGTAAATTCTTCAAAAAGTCAATTTTTGATCCAAAAATTTGTTAAAAAGTTGAGTTTTTGTTGAGTTTTGATCGATTTCTGGCTTAACCGAAATTTCATGTCTTAGTCAAGTTTTGAGTCTAAATCACAAGGAAGCCTTACATCGCTCAACCTTTCATCTAGTCCAAGTTTTTTTTCTTGCTTCCAGCCTTAGCCGGATTCTAGTTTCATCTCTTACATAAACCTGTCCGTATTAGAGGAAAATCGTACAAAGGTTTGAACGATTTAAGGTCTACCTCGCACAAGGGCATATCCAAATTTAAGGTCATCACTCATAGGCTCATTCGGGTTCCATACTTAGTTTTTTCACGTTTGCTATCCGGACATAAGCCTCACCGGATTTGATGTTCACCGTGTACCAGCTTGGCCGGATTTGAGGTTAATCGGTCACAGCATTGGTCGAGCTTAGGACTTGTCACTCAGCCTTATATCTGGATTAGTGTTCCTCGCTCATAGACTTGTGAGGATCAGAACTACCTCGCACACCCCTGTTCATAACAAGTCTTTCATCGCACACAAGGCTTCCCGTGTTTCTCTTAGTCATGACTTGGTTTCTTCTCGCAGCCAAATCCGGATGTATCCTTGTCCGGATTGGTTTCCTCGTGAACAACATCGTGTCCGACTTAGTTTCCTCGGCCAAGACAACCACTCACACGCACCTATATCCGAACAACTAGTCATCCGGATTACTCATTCCTCGGCCAACCTCTCCCAACCTCGTGTCCGGATTCGTTTTCTCGGAAAATACTTAGTCGCGACTTGTTCATTTCTCGGTCATATCCGGACATTGCCTTGTCCGGATTGCTTGCCTTCCCCGGCCAAAGGCAGTCGCGGTTTAGCTATCCGTGCATCTTCCCGTGTCCTAGTTTCATCAACATCGGCCAACCTCGTCCATAGTTGTGTCCGGATTTACCTTGACCTCGGCCAACCTCTTTCAATTCTTTATCCGATTTTAAGGCTAAAATACTTAGTTGATTATCAATCTTGTCCGGATTTGATATTTCTTGGTCAAAAGTCTTAGATTTTTTTAAGTTGTCCGATTTTTTAGCATACCTTATCAAATTTTGACATTTTCAAATCCAGATTTCAGATTTCCTTCAATTGTATATGTTTTTATCTGGATTTCACGTTTTAACTGTTTTCACCAACTTACGGATTTTTGAGGATTTTATCTGAAATTGAACTGTTTTGAATTGTGTTTAACAGTTTTGAGATTTTTGATCTAATTTGTGTCGCATAAACTGTTTTTGATCAGTTTTAACCGTTTTTAACTGTTTTTTAACTGTTTTTTTAACAGTTTTTGATTGTTTTTAACAGTTTTTGACTGTTTTACTGATGTTTAACTGTTTTCGCTGATTTCCTTATTTCTGAACAGTTTTTTTTGAATTTTTCTGAGACTTTTGAGCTAACTAATTTTATCTGAAAGATTTTGTTGGACTTTGATTTCTTTGACTGATTTCGTTCATTGCATAAAATTCTTTGATCAATCTTAAAATTTTGAAATGGCAGTTCATCTTCAGAAGGAGCATAAATAATTGAAAATTAAGAGTTCAGAGTTGGAAAAAAGCACAAAGGACTACAAAGATAAATACATAAACATGTTTGATGAAAATCATGCAAATAAGGAATTTATTAAAGATCTGCAAAGAGAAAATAGAGTATTGAGAGAAAATTCAGAAGAAGGTTTCTCACATAAGATTATCAAACTTGAGAAAGCCTTGGATGCAGCAAGAAAAGAATTGGATGATGAGATAAGCAGTTCCAATAAGATAAAACAAGATTTAGTCATTAAACTTCATAAATGTGAAACTGAACTGCATGCTGAGAGGAACTCTTCTGGAAGAAAACATACCGAGCCTGAGGACTTCATAGAGAAATTTCATAAGTCTAAGAGTGGTTTGATTGAGTTAAGGAAGTTACTGGAATTAGAACAGAGAAAGGATTTGGAAGCTGAGAAAAGTTTAAGTTCTGAAAGTATAGTGTTTGAGAAAGAGAAGAAGATAATGATTGAAGTGGAGAAAAAATTTGATACTGAAAGAATATCTTTTGAAAATAAGATCAACTCTCTGGATTTAAATGCTAAAATGCTATTAAATCAGATCTCTGATTTTGAGCAGCTAATAATCTTGGAACGAGCCAAGATTGATAAAGAAAAGAAAGAAAATTCAGAAATACCTTGAACTATCTGACTGCATTGCTCAAAAGCAGAAGGCTTTGGATGAAGAGAAAAAGTTGTTTGCTCTTGAAAAGAGAAATACTGCTAAGAAATATGCAGCTATTGCCAAAGAGCTTGCAGAAAAGAAAAGATGGCTTGACATTGCTTCTGAGAATGAAAAGAGCAGCTCAGATGAAGAGAGACGAGAGTTTGATAAAGAAAAAAAGATGTTTGAGAAGCTTAATAAGGAATTAGAAGGTAAGCTTCTGCATACTACAAAGAAATTGTCTGATCTTAAGACAGAACTTGAAACTGAACTGAAAATGAGAACTAAACTTAAAGAGAAGTATGATTTAGTTACTGATGAAAGAGACCAGCTTTAAAAGAAATTTAAAAACTTTTCAAGTGCTCAAAGTTCAACTGGTTCTCCTTCATAGTGTAAAACAAGCTTTTATGACTGTTCTAAATCTAACAATTATTCGAGCAGCCCTAAATCAACTGTTTTTAAGAACTATTCTCGTTCTTCTAATCAGTACTATCAAAGGTATGTCATGGGATCACTCAATTATTCTTCTAAAGTTAAAAAATGTTTGGGTTGATAAATCTGAATATGTTTCGTCTTGTAACTCTGTTGTTACTAACTCCATTATTCCTTGTGTTGTGAGATCAACTAATGATCTGATAAATCTTAGCAAGAGAAGGATCATGTGCTCAACATGTAAAACCACTGATTTTATGAACAGGAGGAAGTACAACAGGTGGACTGGAGACAACAGATATCAGAAGAGCTGGAAGAGGAATAACGGGTATGATAATAATAACTGGTATGGATCTTACTGTGTATATGATCAACCTGTTAAAAGTGCGAAAAAGAAAACATCTAATAAGAATAGATGGTTTGGCAGTTACAACATCCCACAACCTGATACTAACAAAGAAGAACCCAATTTTGTCTGGGTTCCAAAATCTGTTTAATCTGATTTTGCAGCTGTGTCATTATCGCGTTAATCAGAGAATTATTCCTATGATGCACATATTCAGGGGGAGTTTGTAAACTGTCCAACTGAGACTTCTAAACATTCAATTTAGGACCCGTACTTTAATGACAATGGTTTCTGAATACATCAGTTCAGGACCCGTGCTAAAAATGTTTTCATTTTTTTATTATTTTTGAGCTGAACCGAAATATTACTCAAATCTATGTTCTAGGGGAGTCTCTATAAAATTTTGAATAAATGTTTTCGAAAATGGATTTTTTTTGTGGAAACGAGTACATTTTCTGAGCAAGTTTCTCTTGAGATTTTTACTTGCGTAATTTCTCATCCAACATAATTCCAATACCTGTTTCAGCTATTCTTGAAACCGTTATTATCACGTCTCTTATACGAAAATCATTTTCGATGATAATACTCTCGTTTGTATCAAAGGTTGTTTTTCTGATATTTTTTTTACCTTGATTGATTCACATTCGTTAATTCTTTGAATATCAGAATCTATAAACTCGTACTTACATATCTTCATTCATTTCTTTCACATTCTGAATAATCTGTTGTTGTTACATCACTCCTTGATTGAATATGCTTAAAAGTTACATATCTTGATCAATTTTTATCTGATCATTGTGCTTTATAGTAATAACATTTTGATCAACCGTTGTGATCAACTGAGCACACTGCAAAATTTTAGGAGGGACTGAGTGTTTCACAGAAATACCTCTATGGAATGTCAGTATCGACAAACCTACCCAAGAGGTTAACCATATCTGAATGAGCTTAAACTCAAAAAGGGTTTATGTGTTGAGCTTAAAATGAAAAAGAGAGGGGTAGTTGTTGTGAGTCAAAAGAATTGACAAGATTTATGTTAGGATTAAAAGATTACAAGAATCTTGTTCCAAACTTCAAAATACCGGGCATACCACATAATCTATTAGTTCTCGATTCTTTGGAGACTAATTGTAACACCCTCATTTTTTTTTTGATGTTACGTAATCTGAAACATATTCCTAAATAAATACTTCAAAAGACGGCTAAAATAAAACCGTTGGAAACGTTTACAGCGGAAGTCTTTGAATCGCCCAAAAATTAACTTAAGTTCTAGCCCACCTCATACCAGGTTAAGTTACAAAAGATCGACACGACACTGCTAGACAAAAGACTAAAAATAAGATGATAATTAGCAACTCTCTAAGCGTGTCCTTTGCCCTTATCCAACCTCGAACTACCTGGCCCTGAGATGCATACTATAGTCAGCTTATAAAGCTCAGTGAGTTCATGGTTTGCGTGAATAAATTCATATCTTGACATACATATATTTGGTATATTTGCATGCTTTATAATAAATGTCACAACTTTAAAATAATAATTTAAAACACTAAAAATAAGAGATCTCATATAATGTTTAGTCGGGTATGGGTCATTTAGTCACAAACACGCCCTGGGTTAATATTTCAATCTTAATTGATCACCCACTTGTCCGGGTAGTGTTTTATACTGGTCGTGACTTACTGGTCAAATGCCCACCCTTGAATCATAAAACTTTCATATGGAATAGCATGCTAGAGTTATTCGAAAACTGATTAAACACATAGCATGCAACCATTCACAAAATAACATACATGTAAAATATACCATAACATGTGTGTAATTGAAATATCATGCATACGTACACATCATCAACAGTTCCTATCATGCAAAAATAATTTGTACTTAGGTATGCATCCCAGTGAAATCTCATGAAGACTCACCTGATAAC
>NC_037538.1:19269351-19301351 GCF_001531365.2 Cynara cardunculus var. scolymus
ATATATATATATATATAAAACTCAAGAGCTACGCTTTAATCTCATAAAAAAACATCAAATTATTTAAATGATTCATTATAATTATCACCAAATAATTACATAGTTAAAGTAGTAATTTCAACCTTGACGGTATTTTTATAAGGCAAAATGGTCACGTATTTCTCAAAATACACATTCTTTAATTTTAGAGGCATTTTGATAATTTTATAAAAATAATAATATAATATAAAAGAAAATGAAGCTAATAGACCAATCCCCAAGATATATTGTTATTTCGGTAAATTTTTGAAGCAAATACGCAAGGTTTTGCTAAAATACCGATTTTCCATTTATAGGGTCATTTTGGTAAGTAACAAGATGAATAATAAAAATGAGGTCAAAGTTTGCATTTTACAAAATACAAACAAACTTAATAAGAGTCTCATAAAAAAAAATTATAGAGAAAATTATTTCTGGAAATTAAAGGGACTAAATGGTAAATTTCTGAAACTTAAATATTTAGTGTATAATAACAAAATCAGTGCATAATAGAATAACAAAACGCATGCCTAACTTAGTGGTTAACGCTTGATGTTTCTAGGCTGAGGTCGTGTGTTCAAGCCCCATCCTCAGCAAGCATTTCTTACTTTTTATTTTAAATGGACGTGATATTGGGCCTGGTCCACCAGCCTGTAACAGCCAACGGCCCATAACAACCAGCAGCCATGGCTGCGTATTTTCACATGTTCAAGCTTCCATTTGGCTTGTTTTTTGATCTTTTTTCTTCATTCTTTTTGCACCAAACTCTTGGTAATATTTTTACCAACACTTTGACATAAARAACACGAATTTTCATTAAGAAATGAGTTCCATTTACCCATTTAAAGTTTTAGTTTTAAACTAAACCGAACGAAACTTTAAAYTTCAAAATSGAACCACAAAACACCAAATCTGGAACGTGAGGCTACTAGGGTTCTATAGAGGACTTAAAAACGAAGCTAAGCATATAAAGAACATGAATTTTAGTTGAGTATTTTACCTTTAATCGACGAAAAACGAAGATTTTTGGCTTGAACTTCAACCCCGGTTTTTTCCTTCAAAACTCCACGAAAATCCGAGTGGTTTCGAGCTAAATGAAGAGGAAGACGAGACCTACTTAAATCTGGCCTTATTTGGCTTATTCGTTGACCAAGTGAGCCAATAAACGCTCTCTAAACGTATTATTGAAAAATCGTTTTCAAATTTCAGAGTTTGTACTATTTACAAAACAGGTCCCTCAAAGTTGGATCACTTTTCACCAGACTCTACCCCTACACTATGAGAAATGACCTACAACCCCCTGGCTTGACTTTTTCTTTCACCTTTAGTCCGATTTTGAAACTTCTTTTAAATTTTTTCTTTATTTATTTATTTAACATATATGTGTGTGTATATATATATATACATAAATACGTGTATGTGTGTTATAATAATAATAATAAAAAAATGAAAATAATAATAGAGATAAATTATTTATTGCTCGAATTTTTTTTTTTGGGTTTTACACTAATATTGAAAAAGGCAAAGCCCAAGCCAATTCTTGTCACAACCCCACCTGCTACTCATTTATCTCTTAACAGATAAGTGTTTCAATAACACTTGGGGCACGCAACTCACAATCTATCAATTTCTTATTCGAAGAAAGTTGATACTAAAAAAGAAAGATATATGTCCCCCCTTCAAGTCTTTTTGATCACATATTAAGTCTGATAAATTTGTGTTGTACACACGGTTTATCTTTTTGAGCCTAAACAGAAGCATATGTTGCTTTATCTTTCTATACTACACAGATTTTGCAAATTATTTGTTATTTTGCCAAAACATTCATAGATATACTTTTATAAGATATCAATGATTGAATGGAAGACCTGGTGAGATGAACCTCAAAAAGTCTCATATATGAAGTACATTCATTGTACTAAGTATAATTGTTATATTCACAGTCCAATCTTTTTATAAGATTGAAAACAATTTCATAAGTTGAAATTGGTTGTTATTTTCCCATTCCCTTAATCTGAAAAGATTATACAAGTGGATTTGAAAAGATCTGCTTACAATTTTATTAGTTGACGGCTCTCACTGAAGATTTCATTCATTGTGGTGTATGATACTAATGATTCTCAATTCATCATAAGGGGGAGTATGAAATATGAATGAAATGATCAATTCTGGATGATATAAGGGGAGTATGATATAAAAATCAAGTGGGAGTAACATCAAAAGAGTAGTATGAGATAAAGATTGAGAACCGGCAAAAGGCTCAAAGAAGTGTGACTGGAGATTATTACTGAAGATCATTCCCTTGCTACAATGTTTGAGAGTTTCTGAATGTGAAGATTTCTTTACAAAAGTTTACTGATAGAGATTTCTCAATGAGGAGAATGTTTAATTTTGGGAAAGAATGTTTGTGAACTTTATCTGAAGAAATTCGTTTATGGGAAGAATGTTAGAAAGTGTTATCTGAAGAAGATTCTCTGAAGATCATATCTTGAAGATCATTTCTGAAGATTGTTGCTGATATTGTTCTTCATTATCAAATGAGAAGATCGTTTCTCTTTTACATTCGAGGGGGAGAATGTTGGAAGATTTTCTCAACAAAAGATCGTCTAAAGATTTCAAAGTGAAGATTGTTTTTGAAGATTTCAAAAAGTCATAAAGTGCTTAAAGCTACAAAGTGCGAAAGAGATGCAACATGCCAAATTCTTTCAAGTCTAAATACAAAGGGGGAGAATGTTAGGACTGAGTTTTAGTGTTAAATTGTAAAGATAGCGTGTTTGAGTTTGTATGAGTCTTTGACTTTTACTAGAAGGGTTTGTAATTTGACCCTATATAAGCTTTGTCTTCTATTGTAATTGGTAAGAGAGTTGTAGGAGAGCTTCATTGTAGTACTTACGTACACATTGAGAGATATAATAGAGTTTGACTATTTGACTAATCCTCTCAATCTCCTTTCAAGTGTTCTTGATGATATTATGATTATGCTATTGATTCTTGAAAACATATGAAGATTGATCATATTGTGGGCACACACTATGCCCAATTCCGGTTGAGTCAAGACGGAGGCAGAGCGCTTCTCTTGCATTCCAGGAAAGTCTTCATTTGAAGTAGTACAGGATAGTCTTTCGATGCCAAGTTCCAATGCTATCTGAAAATCGTTCTTCGCTTTGAACTTGACTAAAGTCCCCATTATCTCTATGGTCGCCCTTCGTGAAATTTCGTACCTTATCTCGTGGTCCTCTCGTTGAGTAGTGTGGCTATACAAATCAACCTAGTCCCATTGGTTTAGATTGATCAGGTCATGGTCATTAAAAACATTGATCATTCCATGTGTATACTCCATAGTGTACTCAATGTATTTGATAGCTTTATTGGCAAACGTCTGGAGCTTGATCTCATGGACCGTCTTTATTCCCTCACTTGAGAAGACGACATGTGGCAGTTGTGTGTGTTGCCTGATGAACCGATGCCTGATTAAATCCATGGATTCGGGGGATTGGTTTGGAGGATTGAGAACTATATGATTATTGCAATCATGGTATAGATATTGATGGATGTTCTCCATCATAATGGGTTCTTTAGGCAGAACCTTCAGACGTCTCCTTAGTGTGTCCATATGGGCGATGACTTTGGTACTTGGTCAATAGATGGAACCTACCTTAAGGAGGAAGAAACATCTACAGGTATTGTTGGTTTCATTGGTTGGGTAATAGGCAGTTTTGGTTGAGTGGGTTTTGTCTGGGTGGTTTCTGGTTGAGTGGTGATGGGTTCTGGTTGGGTGGTGATGAGTTCTGCTTGGGTGGATTCAGGTTGTTTGGTAACAGGTTCTGGTTGGGTTAGTGATGGAAGAGGTGAAAGTGATGGAATGAATGGAGGTTGGGAATCTGGTTGTTTGGGAGTTGGTGTGGTTGAGGGTTGTGTTTTGGGAGGTGATAAAGAACTTACTGAGATGGGTGAGGCTTCATCGGTTGGTGATGAAGGGTTGGTTGATGATGGATCTGAGGTGGGAAATGGTACTTCGGCTAAGAGGATTGCCCTTGTAATAGGTGACAATGACTGCAGCTGGATCAGAGGTTGATGCTGCAAGAATAATGGAAGGAGAGTTAAGAATATTTACATTAGTTACATACTTAGAGGGTTGAGCCTCAGGTTCCCTTACCTCTGGTCCAACAGTTGGTGGAGGTGATGGAGCTTGTGCTTGTAGTGGAGGAGCTGATGAAGTGTCCATGGGAGTGATGGACGTTGTCTCCCCCTCGTGGGGACCTAGACCCTCGTCATCAGGGTCTTGGTCGTCATGCATTTGACGCTTCAGGGGCCGCTTTGCGAAGCAAGAGGAATGGACCTGCTTCCTCTTATGTAGCGATGAGGTATAAAGCCTCACAACCATTTGTCGTCTATCTTCTTCTCCTCAGAGGAGGAGTGTATTCGTTCGGGTCTATTGCTGAGAGGGTTTGAGTTGAAGGGCGACAGCAGGCTTAGCAGCTTTTTTCACAAATTTGGCATTGATCTCATTGAACTTGGAGATCATTGTCGCTCAGAATTCTTGGAGATCGATCTTAGATACCAACTTCGAGGAGGATGAGAAGTAGCAGTAGGGGTGGGTGGTATGGTGATGGATGAGACAAGTTCCCTCATCTCTGCAACAAAAGAGTTGAAGGCTTCATTGGTTGGTGGTACTGCAAAGGAAGGGGTTGGAATGGATGGTTGGGTGAGGTTTTGTATGGTCGTGGATAGAGAGGCGATGGATCCGTCATTGGCTTTGTTTTTGGTGGAGAGGGAGGTGATGGATGCATCGATGGAGTCAAATCTATTGACCATAAGGTTATTATGGTAGTTGTGGTTTTGGGTCACTAGACGTTGGAGGGATTGAATATGGGTGGTGTTTTCCCTTGATTGTGCTTCAAAGGAGGTGATGGATTGCTGAATTTGGGTTGTATCATGGGTGGGGATGGATTCAACAACCCTTGCAATTGTGAGTTTAAGGTCCTCCAAGAACCGTTGAATTGAGTCGGCAAAGGCTTGGAACTCGGCCTTTGTGACCAACCTAGCAAAGGGAGTAACCCCCACGACAATGGATGTCGTAGGTTAAGCCTCAGTTCCGGAGGTACTTCCAACGATGCCTATTTCGATGTTGGGCAAGGCAGGACTTCTAACCCATCCTTGATAGCCTTATAATTAAGAACTATCTCGGGTTGTTTGGATAGTAGCGTCCTCCTGTTCGAATTCAAAGTCCGAGGAATGGAAGGTACGTATCCCCGTCGATAGACCAAGTATCGACGTGGTGTGTGCTTGAAAGGGAGATCGCTCTGAACGAATTATGGGGAATTCAAAGCCAGAAACAACAAATACTTCTGAGTGTGTAGAGAGTGTCAGACCCTGAGAAGAAGGCCTCCTCATTTTTACATCACCTCTCTGTGGAGAGAGGGGTGATGGAAAATGGGGTTCCTTGGCTTCACTATGTCCAGAGACCCGAAGAGTGGCCTCTGGATTGATGGCTTGCGTAGGGTTCGGACTGGGCAGTCCTTCTTCCATATCCCAATGGCCTTGGTCGCTAGAGATAGTGGATGTGGTGGCCCGAGGAGTTGGATGAGGAGAGGCAGCAGCAGTGTGAAGTGGTTCACGGGAGGCGGTAAGACTATCATCATCATCAGAGTCATCATCAGACTGAGTCCACTCGCCTTGGAGTAGGCTCTATGCTCCGGGGTAGCTGGTCGTGGCTGTTGGACCACCATGGAGCTTTGGTAGGCCCTAAGGGTAGAAGAGGTTTCCGGTATGACTTGCTACATGGCTCTTGAAAGTGGCCTCTCATCAGGGTAGCCATCCTTAGAGATGGTGGGGCGATGGCTAGTCATGATGAACTGTGGGGTGACCGGTCCATCACCCGACATATCGTGCATCTTCATTGCATCCTTGATAAACAGTTCAAGGAAGCGGGGAACATAACGGAAGAGACGGGCTTGCTGGCGGCCATGAGTTGTTCTTTTTGACCATATCCGTGTGTATCTTGGTGTAAATAAGCAGCGCATAGTCAAGAGGAAGGTTGAAGTATAGGCCATACATGATAGTCATGATGTTGATGTTTCCTTGGACCATACTTCCAAGCTTGCAGGTGAGGCCTCCGTTGAGAACACTAAAGAACACATTCCACATTGGTGGAAGATTTTGACGCTTGAAGTCTGAGGTATGTCACGGCTTGTAGGTTGTTCTTGGTAGTGGGAAATCTGGAGTTCCTGTCTTGTGGGAACAAACAGGAGTTTGGAGATCTTGGCCCTTGATATCTTAATGGTGCAAACCATATCATTCAGGGAATCAATGCCACTCATAATGCCATGGTTTTCGGGGTAAATATCGCAGGTATTTCAATACTATAGAACATACCATAAGGGGACTTCGTTGTTAGATAGAGTCAAGGCAGACTGGAGGACACAATTTTGAAAAAACTCTACTAAAATGGCAAACATGTTTTCAAACAGTTAGGGACAGAGATCGATGTGATGGTTGTCGGGTTTGATGGGGAGGAAGACAAGGGCACGGTTGTCTACACCAGTGGACTGAACTTTGCTTTCATGCTGGTTGGAATCATGGGAAGCTGAGGAGGAAGCCATTGTTTAGTTGTTTAAGGAAGCTGAGTTGCAGGTTTGTTGTTTCACGATTATTCGTTCAAAGAGTTATGTGAGCCTAAAAGGTAAAAATGGTGGAAGGTGGGTGTTTATATAGTGTGGGAAGTGGGAGGGGTTTTTGAAAAAAAAAGGAATAAAGTAAATGAGAAGGTGAAATTTGGTGTCTGACGTATGGTGAAAAGGTGAAAGATTATGATCGTGAGTCGTAATTACATCTCACGATTATGATGAGTGTCAGATCGATAGGGACACGTGGCGCAAGGGGGTTGATGGGTTTTATTGAGAAGGGTCAATGTTATAGGCTGGTGACCTTTGATGGATGACCTTTGGTATGGTAATTATCAATAAGGATAATTATAAAAATAATCCGAAAGGATATATCTAAAACAATTGAAAATCCCAATTAATTATAAGATAAATGCTAATTACGAAGTTTCTGTCTTCTAAAACCCATGTTGTATAGGTTTTAGTCACAAAAGCTGCAATTTCGCAAAATCTTGAAATGGTTTGTAATTAATATGGGTTTTGATGGAAAATTTGTTCATGCCCATTGAACTAGAGGGGCTCTGGTTGGTCATGAAGAATGAGGGGAACCAGAGGAGCTTTGGTTGGCTTGGATGAAGAACTAGAGGGGCTCTGGTTGATCATAATTGTGGAGTATGCCTTCAAATGGGATTTTGATGAAACATAGGCTCTTGATAGACAGACTACAGGCTCTGGATGAACATGTAAACCCTTAGAAATAGAAGTCTTGACCCATGAAGAGGAATTAGAGGGGCTCTGGTTGGTCTTGTAGTTCAGTCAAAGGGTCTCTGGTTATGCATGAGAGTCAAAAATATTCAAAGTATATGCATTTTGGTGGCATAGAGGCTCTGGATAGACAAACCAGAGGCTCTAGTTGGTCTAAATGCTATTTAGGAGTTTAAGTGGGTGAACCAGAGGGGCTCTGGTTGTGAATCAAGGTCAACCAGAGGGTCTCTGGTATACACTTGGATCTATAAAGGTTAAGGGATTTGCATGTACTCCCCCTTAAATTATGCTCAGGGTAGGTTCTCATTGCAAAGCTCCCCCCTTGAACCAAGAATAGGGTGTGACTTGAAAGCCAGAGGCTCTAGTTGTGAAGGAGGGTTAAATGGATAAGGCTTGGTGAATTTGGGTTGTTCCATAGAACTAGAGGGGCTTTGGTCCTAAGGACTTGGTGAAAAGAACACTCTTATGGAATCAGAGGGGCTTTGGTCCTAAAGAGATAGCAAGACAGAGTCTCTAGTCTTTAGAACCAGAGGCTTTGTTCACTTGAATAACAATTATATGGTGTGAACAAGAGTTATTTGATCAACCAAAGGGGCTCTGGTTGCAAAGAGATATATTCTTTGATAGCATCAAGGTTTGAATGGAACTCTTAATGCAACCAGATGAACACAACACAGAGGTGGCGAAGGATTGGAACTCATCCCATGTGACGTATGTTGTAGGGGTAACCTCTGGCTTACCACATGGTCCAAAGTTGGTCCTCGTTTCTAGGACACCTTCATTCAAGTCTCGCTGGATGTTGGACAAGGAAGTATTTCCAACCGATCCTTGTATCTCTACAAATGGAGAGGATACTACGGTTGTTCTATCATGAGGAACTCTTTCACTAGATTCAGAGTCTGATGGAAGGTCCTCAATAAGTGGACTTTGAGACCTATCGAGAGTCTCAAAGCCTTGTGCACCTAATCCTTACTCTGAACAAGGTGGGGATATCGCTAGTGTAGAGGAAATGAATTCCTCTGTTTGGGAAGGTAGCGTGGCATGGGGAGACATGCCACATGTTTTTTCAAAGGATTCACCCTTTTGAGAGGATGAACTCTGAGATGAGGATTCCCTTTGGCTATTATAGCCAGAGGCAAATGCGACCTATGGCTGGCTTGGCTGGTTTAGGTTTGAGGCATGCACCTCTATTTCAATGACTCTTGTTGCTCGACTAACTGAGTCAGAAGATGTGTTAGCACTAGAAGTTGGGCTGGGAAAGTATATGTGCCTATTCCTAACAACCTCTTGCTTTGGCTACCCCTCAACCATAACATCGTCGCCCTCATCTCGCTCATCTCAAGAGCTCTTAGAGTCAGAGCTCTCATCTTATTGTTCTCCCTCGTCTTCAGAGCTCTCTTGCTCTTCACTTGAGCTCTACTCTTGTTTAAGACGTAGAGAATCTTCCCACCTTTTTCTTACTCTTTCCTTTTCCTCCTTTCTTGCTCTCTGTTCTCTTTCTCTTTTCTCCTTCTCTTCATTCCCCTTCTGTATTTTTTCTAACTTAGCCTTTTTAGCTAGTTGTTTCTCTCTTTTCTTTTCTTCCCTCTGTCTCTTTTTCAACTCTCTCTATCTTTGTTTCTTTTCGTGTTCCCTCTTCTCTCTCTCCAGCCTCTCTGTTTCCCTCTGCCTCTCTCTCAGTTTCTCCCTCTATATCTCTCTCTGCCTCTCCTCCCTCTGTGGCTTTCACCTCGTGACTCGTGTACACAGCATAAGCTTTCACCTCGTCATCTTGTTATAGGCCATTAGCTTCTTCGGGATTGGCCTTTCTGCAGGGTAGTCATCCTTTTGTAGAGTAGGTCTGTATGTGGAGAGGACCTGCACTTTGTTCATAGGATGTATGTGTAGAGCATGGAACATCTTGCTCCTCAATACTAGGCCTTAGGAGAAGTTCTAGAAAACGTGGAAAGAGTAGAGCTGACAAATCCTTGCCCGTTAAGGTTATTGGTCATGCCCGCCTTGAATTCTGAGTAAAGGATGAGAGAGTAGTCCAGAGGCAGGTCGAACAAGATCCCATACAGAAACTGTGAGATGTTGGTAGAGCACATGTCCATGCTCTCTATCTTGCTGGTTAGGGACCGGTTCTCCAATGTGAACATAACGTTCACATTGGTGGTAGGAACTGGCGCCTAAACTGGGACGGGTACTTGATTTGTTTATTGTACCTAAGCATCTTGAAGAATCCGACTAGCTATTCCCCTGTTGGGAGAGGCGCATACTCAGCCAATTCAAGGTCAGTCTTGGTTGGGATTTGGAGGACCAAAGAGAAAAGTGACCTGGAGATCCTAACGTTGTAGTATTCTTTTTGGTCAGGGAGATAGTATTATCCTAGAATCCCCCTTTCATTGGTCATAACTTCATAGGACTGCCTAGTATTCTTGGATGAAATGCTCAGGGACAGCGTCATCCATGTTGGTCAAGGCAGGGTTCAAAAGGTGGTGATGAAGAACATCAACCACTGGGTGATATTTTGAGTTGAAGTTGTCGAGGACAAGGTGAAGAGAGTGGTTGTTTGGTTTGAGAGCTAAAGGAACCACATTATGGTTAGTCCCTTCAATGGAGTTTAGGCTTGTGGTGTGTGTTTGTGAGTTGTTTGATTTTGAGGTTAAAGAAGACATTGTTGTGTTTAAATTTGCAGGTTTCAAGAAAAGGGAAGCTAATCGATTTCAGGGTTTTTGTTTAGAGCAGGGTTTTTGATGGTGATTTGGGGTTTTGAAGGAAGAAATCTATGAACTTACTTGCAATCAATGGAGGATGTTGAAGAACAGGATAGATTCAGGTATGAACAACTCTTGAGAATTCTTCAAGAATTTTGAAAGTTCTTGCAGATTTGAAGATCGTCAAAGATTTTAGAGAGATTTGAGAGCATAAAGAATATAATGGAGATAAATCTTCCTTGAAATAAGGAGATTACTAAGGGCAGTTGAGTATTTCTTTCACCCCAAGAGTCGAAGATGGAAAGGTTTTTGCCAGATCCTTTGGAGTAAAGACACGTTGCCAGATCCTTTGGAGTAAAGACACGTGGCCTGGCAGTTGCAGGTGAGCACGTGCGTCCCGCCTCCCTTATTTGAAAAATTAGGGATACAGGTTTGTTGCTTTCCAAGGGTGACCCTCCATTTATATTCTTATTTTAATAAGAGCATTTTGTAAAGGAAAGATAAGAACAAGTGTTTTTCAACCAGAGTTCTTGATAAGAGTGAAAATACCTCTTGGTTGAATGTAACACTTAGAGGAACGAGGAAGTCCCATGCTCTAGTTCATATAGAAAAGACCAAGTTTTTTAAGACAGAAGCTTTGTATAGTACATACAGAGGATCTATACAAGAAAATCTCATGCTTTGGTTCATAAAGATAGAAGGACACCACGTTCTTGGGACAGAAGCTCTGTATAGTACTATAGAGGCTCTGTATTAGAAACTTGAGTTTTCAAGAAAACCAAAGGACATTTGAACCAAGTTTCTTGGGACAGAAGCTCTGTATAGCACATACAGAGGCTCTATACAAGAAACTTAAGTTTTCAAGACGACTAAAGTACATTAAACCAAGTTTCTTGGGACAGAAGCTTTGTATAATACATACAAAGGCTATGTAAAAGGAACTTATGTGCTTTCTAGATAATCAAGAGATGAGACCAGAGTAAGGTTTTGAAGATATGAGATAGAAACGTACCTTTAGAGAAAATTCAGAGGCTCATGATTGGACTATACAGAGTTTACGCCTTGATAAAGTGATTTGATGAGGCAGAAGCTCTGTATAGTACATACAGAGGCTCTAGTAATACAAAACTCCCCCTTGAATGAAGAAATCTGTGTTCCTCTCCCTTAAACTATGCTTGGATCAAAGATGATAAGATATGCTCGAGCTATAGTTCAAGGTACAGAGGCTCTGTATAGTAGATACAGAGCTTTGTATGACAGACTTAAAAATGTCGACCTAATTGGACCAAGAGACTTTGGATAGTACATGCAGAGGCTCTGTCTCTAGGACTTGAATAAACAAAATTGGACCAAGAGGCTTTGCATAGTACATGCAGAGGCTCTGTCTCATGGACTTAGAAAAATAAACAGATCTATGCTCAATGTGAGTGCAGAAGCTCTGTATAGTACATACAGAGGCTCTGACTTCTCATTGTAGATTGAGCATACCCAACTTGCTGACCAAGAAATTGAATCTCTTTTCATCAAGAGCTTTAGTGAATATGTCTGGAAGTTGATGATATGTGTTAACAAAGAACATTTCAATCGTACCTTTCTCCACATGGTCCTTGATAAAGTGGTATCGAACATCGAAATGCTTTGTTTTGGAGTGTTGCACATGATTAGCTGTGATGGCTATTGCGCTTTTTGAATCAGACAGAATAGGGATCCTGTCAAACTCAATTCTATAATCTTTGAGTTGAGTCTTCATCTATATCACTTGAGAGCAACATCTTGTTACGGCTACATATTCTACTTCTGCAGCAGTTCTGTTTCATGGATGTCTAACTCACCAACTTGTTGCTAAGTAGTTGACAACTCCCAGATGTGCTCTTCCTATCGAGCTTACACCCTGCATGATCAGAATTTGTATATGAAATTAAATCAAAGCCAAAATGCTTAGGATACCAAAGACCCAACAATTGAGTCCCTTTGAGGTATCGAAAGATTCTTTTCATACCAGAGAGGTGAGATTCCTTAGGATTTGCTTGATATCTAGCATACAAACAAGTGACAAACATTATGTGTAGTCTACTAACCATGAGATACAATAGTGACCCAATCATGTCACGGTAAGTCTTAACATCCACCGATTTTCCAGATGGAAATGTGTCAAGCTTAGTGCCCGTGGCAATTGGTGTCCTCATTGAGGAAGAGTAATGAAGTTGATACTTTTTCAAGATGTCAGAGACATATTTGGCTTGATTAATGAAGATACAATCTTCTCTCTGTTTATTAATGAAGATACAATCTTCTCTCTGTTTTACTTGGAGGCCGAGGAAGAATATTAATTCTCCCATCATGCTCATTATTAACTCACTCTTCATCAATGCAGAGAACTTGTCATAGTGTCTCTGGTTTGTTGAACCAAAGATAATTTCGTTTACATAGATCTGGACTAGAAGCATCTCACCTTTATACCTCTTAATAAACAAAGTAGTATCGATTTTACCTTTTTCGAAACCATTGGAAGTTAAAAAGGACGAGAGTCATTCATACCAGGCTCTTGGTGCTTGCTTGAGCCCATACAGAGCTTTGTCTAGGTAATAGACATTAATTTGGGTGTATTGAGCTCTCAAATTCAGGAGGTTGCTGCACATAGACTTCCTTCTTTAGCTTACCATTTAGAAAGGCTGACTTAACGTCCATTTGATAGACTCAGAACCCTTTATATGCATAGAAGGCTAGAAATAGGCGTATAGCTTCTAGCCTTGCTACTGGTGCAAAGTTCTCGTTAAAGTCTATGCCTTCTTGGCAGTTGAAACTAGAATAGCTTTGTTTCTAATTACAATTCCATCCTCATCCTTCTTGTTCCTAAAAACCCATTTAGTACCAAGTGCCAGTTTATCTTTTGGTAAAGGAACTAGAGTCCATACCTTGTTTCTTTCAAACTGTTGAAGATTTACTTGCATGGCATCAATCCAACTTGGGTCTTGTAGGGAATCATGAACTTTCTTAGGCTCTACCACACTTAGAAAGTTTATAAATAAACATTCATTAGTTGTGGCAGCTCTTGTCTTTACACCATTTTAAGGTTCACCAATGATTTGTTGTGAGGGGTGGTCTTTGGTCCATTTTTTCATAGGAGGTTGCACAGATGATGGAGTTGTGAGATCTTGATCCATTGGAATGTTTGGCGTTACAATTGTTGTAAGTGATAATGGCTCTGCTTGCTCCCCCTCGCATGGTGGTACAGAGGGACTAGGTTCAGATACACAGATAGTTATCTCTGGACTAGGCTCTGATTCAGAACTGGGAAGCTCTGGTTCTGGATCTGTGTGATCACAAGAGGGAGTAGGGGCGTTAGAAGAGTTAAAGATTGATGTACTCGAATATTGTGGCTCCCCTTGAACGCATGTAGAGGCATCTCTAGTTGCACGCACAGAGATGTCTTCATCACCAAAGAATTCTTCAAATAGTTGCTCGAGGTGCAATTCCCTTGACTTCGATAGACAATTGGCAGTCACTTGGTTAAGCTTGAGTTCAAAGCTGGAGTACTATGAAGTTATTAGTTCTTTATCGTTGATGCTCTCCATGACTGTCTTAGTTCTGAAGTTGAAGACTCTGTAGGCTTTGGAATTTGTAGAGCATCCAAGGAATTTTCCTTCATCTGCCTTCTTTTCAAATTTACCAAGGTGATCACGATCATTTACGATGAAGCACCTGCAACCAAAGATATGCAAGAATTTGATGTTAGGTTTTCTTTGGTTGATAAGTTTTCATAAGAAGTTTTCAAATGTCTCTTGACCACAGTTGCTTTGTTTTGCGTAAAGCATGCAGTCTAGATTGCTTCTGCCCATAAATGGGTTGGAATAATAGAGGTTGGGAGCATTGTTCTTGCAGCTTCAACCAGAGTTCTGTTCTTCCTTTCTACTACACCATTTTGTTCTGGTGTTCTTGCAGCAGAGAAGTATTGGGATATTCCCTCTTTGGCAAGGTACGCGTCAATATTTGCATTCTTGAACTCTATACCATTGTCACTCCTCAGCTTTTGAATTATGTTCTGTACACAACTTGAATCTTGGTCATTAGCTTTATCAGCAGCTTTGGGACATCTGATTTATGTCTTACAAACTTAATCCAAGTATATCTAGTAAATTTATCAATAAGCACTAGAATATACTTCTCGCCAGACAGGCTCTGCACAGATATTGGACCACAAAGGTCCATATGAAAGCATATGCAGAGGTCTGATGCAAGAAACATATATCTTTGTCTTATGGGATGCTCGTTTGAGATTGCCCATTTCACAGGCAGGACATAGATGTTCCCTTTCGAAATTTACCATTGGTAGTCCGTCAACCAAATTGTTTTTAACAAGCTTCTCTATGTTGGGAAAGTTAGATGAGACAGATTGTGATGCCAGAGAAAGGCTTCTTCACTTTTGCGAGATATGAGACAGAGGGTCTCTATATTATCTCTTGGTGAGAAGTTCATAAGGTACATATTGCCCTTACGGTTAGCTCTTAGCATCTCTTGACCAGATTTTGATATCAATGAACAAGAATTCTTTTGGAATTTGACATTATAGCCAAAATCACAAAGTTGACTTATGCTGAGCAGATTGTGCTTTAGCCCAGACACATAAGCAACCTTTATGGAGAACTCCATACCCCTTAATTTGTCCTTGCTTGTTATCATCAAAGGTCACACGTCCTTTATGATTAGGCTTTGGAGACTCAGATTTATGTTTAGGGGAAGGATCTGCCTCAACACCCGCTTTACCAGACTCAGATGCTGGTTTGCCAGATTTGGCCTTCGGAACCTGCTTCTTCTGGGACTTCTTAGATTTTCGTTCAGGTAACCTAGAGATAATCAGTTGGGACTTGAAAGGTGTTGTTTTAGTTGCCGCAGCAGAGAGAAACATTTGCAATTATGAATACATTTTTGGTGACAAAAAGATTCATTTGATTCATAAAACTTGGGCATTTTATTATTACAATCATTCCTAGCATTAGTTGCTCTATTGAACTCCATATCTAGTTTAGATTGCTTATTGAAATCTGCCTTATTCTTCTCATGCTTCCCTTTCTTGTTCCTCTTTCTTCCCTTGGCCTTCAGAGGCCTCTATAAAACATAGGAATTAAATTTAGAATTAGTGGCCCATTTTCCTTTCTGTTCCCGAGTGAACTTAATTGGCTTTTGAAATATAGACTTTGGAGGATTGGATACAGAGGGTGTAGACTTTAGCCTTTATCCTTCTTTTCCTTCTCTAGCTTAAGGCAAGACTTGGCTTTTATACACATATCCATTAAATCAAGACACATGGGAAACTTTTTCCACTGCTCCATTGCTGGAATAGATTTATGTGGGATCCCATTTGGAAGTTTGTTAACTTCTGGTCCTGGCACCAGTATCTCTGTCTTAAGATGCTCTGTATTCAAGTCCTCCTCTGGCTCAGAGTCAGAGTCGAGAAAATCTCATTTCGGACTTGGAATGTTGGAGTTTTCTTTGAGCTCTTGTGGTTGTTTCAGAGATTGAAGAATCTTCTATGAGTTTTGATTAATAAAAATTCATCAGAGAGATCTTGCAATTTATTTAAATCTTGATATTCCCATGGATAAAAATCAAAGTCTTCTTCATCCTTTTGCATAGATGAGGAACATTCAAAAGTATTTTTGGAATTTTCCTCTAGATGGTTTTTTTGAGACACAGAGCAATAATTCAAGGCCTCAAGCAGATCTTGCTACTTGTCTTACTTTCTCTGTGAACTCTTCCAATAAACTTGGATCCAGAGTTTTGGAAAGGTCTTCTTCAGGACTACTTTTATCTGTTGTCTCTTTAAATTCAAGTTTGACATCATCACCTTTTTTATTTGAAAGCTCTTGGTTATGGTTACCAAAGCTAAAAATTTCTTTTGTCTTCTGTATGCTTTTGAGATCAACTTGTTTTGGTTCAAGCACACTTTAGAAGAGTAAGAGGTTTTTTAAATTAAGTCTTCTTGCTTTAGCTCCACTATCAAGTTTAGTTCTTTTAGATGGTGATGGTTCATGCAGAGTAGGAAAATCAGTTTTTTGCTCTACACCTAAACGAAAAACATATTCAAGAGTAGGTTTCTTCTTCCAGGTTAGGTCTAGGTCAACATAACCTAGGTATATTTTATCCTATTGAGAACTGATCTTTTCGTACACCTACTAAGCATGTTGATATTTCTTGATCAAGAGCTCTTTTCTTTGTAAGCTTTGGTGTAAGAATTCCCTTTCCTTTTGAAAATAGTTTTTAAAGGCCAAAGAATTTAGTATATCACACTCTTTTTTAACCATCTCCTTCTCTTTCTTTTGAATTGCCTTTTTTTAAGTTTAGAGCACTCTGTTTTTAAAACAGTCTCTGTGGAGAGTTTAGTGTATAAAATTTTATCCTTTTCCACAGAGAGCTCTTCCTTTTCGACAGTCAGAAGCTCTGTCTCTTGTTTAAAGAAATCCTTTTCTTTTTCAATCACCTTTCTCTTTTCTTTTTCTGTTAAGAGCTTCTGCTAGAGTTTGATAAAGTCTTGTGTTAATAGAGAAATGTTTTGCTCAAGTTCAGAATGGGTAGAGCCAGAGGTAAAACATACATGAGAGTCGGAGTCGGATCCAGACTCTTCTACATCATCATCAAAAGTCATCCCACAAAAGTGTGCTTGGTCATCCTCATTTGAAGTTGAGTAAGAGACCCAATTTTATTGTTCCGCCATGAGGCTCCTCTCGGATCGGTTGTACTTGTACTTATTTTTGTAGTACAATTCGTCTTTAACCAAAGGACCCTTGCACTCCTTTGAGAAATGGTCGGGTCTTTCACATCTGAAGCATCTTATTCCTTGTTTCTTCTTCTCTGGTTGCTCCTCCTCCTTCTTCATGACTTGAGAAGGAGGGTTCTTTGGCTCATATGCCCTTTCCTTGTACCTCTCATTCCTGTTGTCTCTCCCTCTCCTATCAAACACCCTCTTTCTAAACTTTTTATGAAATTCCTTGGTGATAAGAGCCAACGAATGTGCGAATGCACTAATATCATCATCATCAGAGCTTGATGCTCTGTTCTCTTCCTCGCTTTCTATCACCAGAGCCTTCTTTCCTCTTCTTCTTTATTCTCTGGTTCTCCTTTCTTTGGATGGCTGCCAGATCTAGTCTCTTTGGAGTCAGAGACTAGAGCCAGATGTTCACCTAGAGAGACCTTGTTTTTATGTATCTCCTTCTCTTGGGCTTGCAGGGTTCCATACACATCATGTAGCATCCATTGCTCCAGATCTTGATTTGCCTAGAGAGACATTGAGAGGTTCGTCCACTCTTCATTCAATCTTTTCAGGAAGAGCATGTTGTTTTCAACTTGGGTTCTAATCATGTCACACATTTTGCACTTGTTGATTATAGTGTTGAATCTGTGATAAGTCTGTTCGAGAGACTAAATGGGAAGAGCATGAAAACTATTGTACTCATTCAGGCATTGAGCAAGACGATTTTTCTTCATCTTTATCTCTCCGTCAAGATGGTTTGCAAGTTGATCCTATAGATCCTTTGCATAATCACATGCATCAAGAGACTGGAATATTTCATTGCGGTGGGACAAGATTAAAATCTTTTTGGCCTTTTTGTCAATTTCCACATTGCGTTTGTCCTCATCGTCCCAGTCCCTTCTTTATTTAGGAGCACGCAAGGCAAGGACTTCAACAGTGTCACATGAGCCAGGAACTTTTGGAATAATATTATATACTTCAAAAAAAACTCTTGGAATAATAGTCATGGGCATGCTTGATAGATTCGTACCTTCATAAAAATTTATCATCCTGATCTTCCATTGGGGATATTCATCCCCAATGAGAGTCGGGGGGAGGGGGGTTTGTTAGGGATCCAAAACTGTACATGGAATTCTAAGTTTGGTTTGACATTTTAAAAAGGTTGAAATAAACAAATAGGATGTTTTGAAAGATGAATAGAGGAAAACTGAACTTTAACAAACAAGACTTGGAGAAAAAGATTTTAAAATACGAATATCTTCTATGAAGTGAAAAAGATTTTAAAATACGAATATCAATAATCACAGCTTAGGTCAATAAAAGAGCGGGAGCAATAACTATATTATTGAAAGGTTAGAAGAGATGAACAAAAACACAAAAAGAATTTAAAGAAAGTTACCGTAAACAAAACTCTCAACAATAATCTAGATCTCACAAGTGTTTGACTATTCTCTCTAGAAGGAGCGTCTTCAAAATATATGGTAATTCAGATCACTTTGTTTCCTGAGAGGAAACATCTTTATATACGCCAGTGAAATAGAATCTTCGATAATTGTGGCTTGAAACTCTGTCAACACATCCAGAATCATTAGACTCCACATTCCTTGAAAGTTGGAACCGTTTTTGTACACGTGTCGACTTCTGATTGGAACACTTGTGATCAGCGCTAGAGGCTTCGTATGTATAGTGCAGAGGCTCCATGTCTAAAGTAGTTGCTCTGAATCAAGTCCTTAAGCTTTTCAACGCTTAAGACTTGATCTTCCTTTGCTTGTGCATAAACTCTATATTTGAGGCACTTCTCTATGTCCGAGTAGCTCTGTGTCTTGGCGACCTCTGCGAGCTCTTGTTCCAGGATGCTTCCTAGACTAAGTCCTCTTGACTAGAGCAAAAGGCTTCTTACTTACACTTCATGAAATAAATATCTAACAAATTCCTTAACCATGTTCTACTATCACATCTGGCCCAACAATGACCCTTTTATTTTCTAATAAATAAGGTTTGGTCAATCTTTCCATGGATAAATTTCTCAGAGATGAGAAATGAGGAAAGGGTATCATACTAGGCACGATGGGCCTGTTAACCCATAAAGAGCTTTATCCAATCTATAGACATGAATTGGATTCTTTGTAAACCCCAAACGTCCACATTTGCATATAACATGTACTTCATATAAAAGAAATAGAATTTACACCACAAAGGTGCAACTAGTATAAGAAATTTGTATACATAATTTACAACTCAAAAATTCCAAAAGAATGTCCTTGCACTATCACATGTATAACAACATGTATCTTCAAAATACATTAAATCAACAGGTTGATCTTTATATCAGCAGATAAGCACAAAAGGAAAATAATCATATTTCCCCTTTCTCCTTATTATCCAAAGACCCAGCTGTTCCTACAATGCATATTTTAAAATACAAAATGAGGGTTAGACCAGGAGGTCGAGTGAAATACCCTTGTTTTGAAATTATAGTATGAAGATCACCAAAACCTGTTTGAAATTCACATTTGAACATCCAATCACTTCATATCAAATATAACTTTAGTAAAACAAAACTGCAAGTTATAAAACGATCTTACCACATAAGAAGATTAACCACTCAGGTTCTCATACACATTTGAAATACAACTCTCAAGCTCACAAGTCCCAACTGATTCAGAGCTTATGGTCTCAATCCCCGTGATTATAAAAGAGTAACTATAAATAACAGCCACCAGAGTTCTTGGGTATTATCAAAAGCTTTTTAAAATACAACAAGATTTAAATTTAAGTAAGAATTGATAAAATAATAACCAACGACCTTTTGGGTTTTATTTCATATCACTACTCTTTGAAATACTCAAAATATGATACCTCAAAATCATTTGAAAACACTGGCAATTAATGCCTCTGGCTATAAGCCGCTTTCCCCTAATCAATAACATCAATGTTATCATTTCAACCACAAGGGTGGTGCCTGATTGGTTTGAGCTTGGATCCAAAGGTCAAAAGTATCTGGAGGTCCCAGGTTCAAATCCAATGAGGAATAAAAATCCCCTTATGGCCACGAAGGTTCAAATGCGGTGACTCCAGGCTATCTGCAATGCAAGTGGTCACCTTGGGATTAGTCGACTTGCATAGCGGGTTGGATATCCAAGTTAATAGAAAAATGTTAAAATTTCAATAAGAGCAATATCTCTAAGTCAACAAGTCACAGAGAAATGTTGGTTTAGAATTATCTCATCTTATGGATATAATAACAAGAGTTACAATAATAATCACACTTACAAATGCCACTCTTATATCCGAATATACACCTCTCTTTGATATGCCACGCTTATCCCATGATACACCTCTCCTTGATATGTCACCCTTGTTTCCTTCTCATATCTACAAATAAATCTGTAGTTTTAACCAATAAGGCCTCAAAACATGGTTTCATACTAGAACAGACTTACTACACAACTGTCTTGAAGAAACCTAGTTCCATTGCAGAATAGACTTACTTCACAACCGTTCTGAAGGAACATTTCTCAAATCAGTAGTTCTTTCAAAACAGACTTACGTCACAACCGTCTTGAAAGAAAACATAGTTTAATATCAGAACAGACTTACGTCACAACCGTCCTGAAGAAACATTAGAAAAACTCAAAACTCAGTATTTCTTTCAAAACAAACTTTATGTCACAACCATCTTGAAAGAAAACATCAGTATCTTTTCTCAATTCACAAATCTCATTTGAAAGATACAAAAATAATCTTTCCAATATAAAACAGTTTTAAACTATTCAAATAACATTTGTGAAATACCACAGTTTTATAACACAAGTCTTGGATAATAACTGCCCTTCATCGGCCAACACTATGGTTCATCCTCCTCATCGGATAACCCCTATCCGGACAACACTTATCCGAACAACACCTATCTGAATAAGACTTGAAAATGGCAAACATACTCATCGGCCATACCCTGTCCGGATACAGTCTCATCGGATAACACACTATCCGGATACACCCTCATCAGACAATACATTGTCCGGATATAGTCCTCACCGGTCAACACTTAGCAATAATAATAATAAACCGGCTAAGGCTTTGTCGAATGCGCATCCTCACCAGACAAGGCCTGTCTGATAACCACTTCAAACCGGGCAATACTTAGCCACTTAAACATTACATTCAAACAACACTTGAGCGATGAGTAACAATCCAGACAACACTATGCCCGGTAAAGAGTCTTTATTAGACAAGGCTATGACTGATAAAAGACATCATCGGTCAACACATAAAACAACAAAACTCCTCACCGGTTAAGGCTTGGCTGGTAAGTAGCCTCATCGGACAGCACACTGTCTGATTATAAGTCCTTATCGGTCAATGAATGTTATAAGAACATGAAACTAGAACTCAAACAACACCAGCATAAAATATGTAAAACCAGTAATTCTTAACAGATTCAGAAGATGTTTTTGGTAAAGTAGAAGTCACCTTTGCAAGTTTTAAATTTGAAAGAAGAGACATTTGACACTTTGAATCTGCTTCTACTTGATTCCTAGACTCACTTCCAAAAATAGCGAGAAATACACATAATTCTCACTCACTCTCTCAACTTTCCAAATATGGCAGAAACTTCGCCTCTTCAAAGGGTCTCCCTTTTTATAACAGCCTTGAGGAAGGCGGTTTTGAAAAAAAAATAATATAAAACTCCTTTATTCTATAACTCCATGCACATACACACATGCACATTTTCCTCCATGCATGCACATATGAAATATCCACACCTAGGCATATCAACTCCCATGCACATGGACACTTTCATGCATACACATAAACATTAGTACACATATGCATATTTTCTCACCACTACTTCATGCATGATACATATATACATACTTTCCATGCTTGAATATATCCATACACTCACATATTAATCTCATGTATGCATGTATCTATATGATCAATTATAGTGATTAATCATATATTCACATGACCATATAATTCAAATAATCACATAACAATTACCTCAGGTGCATAATCAGGACCCGTTTATCACATACTTGGGGTCAAGAAACCCTGGAGGTTGTTCAGCATAAACTTCCTCCTGAATTTTTCCATTTAAAAAAGCACTCTTTACATCCATTTGAAAGACTTTGAAGTCTTTATGGGAAACATAGGCTAGAAAGAGTCGAATAGCTTCGAATTTAGCCACTGGTGTGAAGGTTTCATCATAGTCGATTTCTTCTTCTTTCCTGTATCTCTAAACAACAAGACGGGTCTTGTTTCGAGTTATAATTCCTTGCTCATCTAACTTATTGTGATAAACCCACTTGGTGCCTATCACAGTTTTATCAGATGGACGCGAGACAAGGTACCAGACTTGGTTCCTATCATACTCAATGAGTTCCTCTTACATAGCAATGACCCAACTAGGGTCACTGATAGACTCATTGATTTTATTGGGCTCAACTAAATAAAGAAAGCTCAGAAAGAGATAAATATTACCTAGACCTCGTCAAGTGTGAGTAGTTGCAATTGGATCACCAAGAATTTCATGGATTGGATGGTCTTTCGTTCATCGCTGAGCTGGTAGAGGATTATCATTTGAGATTGGAAGCTCAGGCATAAGATGAGGCATTAGCAACAGATTCTTCAGCAACAGGTTGGATTTCTAAAGTAGCCTCAGTGAGCGATTCAACAACTGATAGAGGTTTAGAAACTAAAGGAGTTTCAATGACTAAAGGGTCGGTGTTTGAAGTAGAAGGGGATAAGTGACCAATGGGAACGACAACAATCCCTGAAGAAGATTCAGCTTTGTTACTAGTCACATCAAGAACGATAAATAGATCAACGTCAGCTTCTGGAGGTTCAACGCTCGGTTGATTGCTGAAGGAAGCTTCAGGTTGTCCATAGTGAGATACCATCAAATTGTTTAACTCTTCATCATCTTCAAAGATGAGTTTAGAGTTAGTTGATTGAGATTCATCAAAGGTGACATGGATAGATCCTTCTATTGTCTGTCATATTTTGTCGAATTCTCTAAAGGCTTTGGATACTGAAGAATATCCAAGGAAGAATCTTTCATCAGCTTTGGGATCGAACTTTCCAAGTTGGTCTCTATTGTTAAGAATGTAACAAGTACAACCAAGTATATGAAGAAAGTTGAGAGAAGGCTTTCTGCTATGGAAGAGTTTATAAGCTGTCTTCTTGAATCTCTTAACAATCAGCGACCGATTCTGAGTAAAACAAGCAGTGTTGACAGCTTCAACTCTAAATTAAGTAGGGAGACGAGATTCGCTGAGCATTGATTGAGTAGTCGTAATGATTGTTTGATTTCTTCTTTCAGCAACCCCATTCTGTTGTGGAGTTCTCACAGCTAAGAAATTGTGTGAGATTTCCTTGTTCACAAAGAAGTCATCAATGGTACTGTGTTTGAATTTAGTGCCATGATCACTCCTGATAGATCGTACTCTAATATCGTTCAGTACTTCTATGCATTTGATCAACGAGATAAATTCTTCAGGTACATCACTCTTAGATCTGATAAAGAAGACCCAAGTGTACCTGGAATACTCATCAACAATGACAAGTGTATATTTCTTTCCAGTTATAGATTACACGTTAACTGGACCAGATAAATCCATGTGCAAAAGCTGAAGAGGAGAAGTCACTGAAGAGACTTGCTTAGATTTGAAGCTAGCCTTTGTTTGCTTTCCCTTTTCACATGTTGAGCAAAGAGATTCCGTTGCAAAGGAGTGTTGAGGAAGACCAGTGACAAGATCCTTTTGAGATAGCTCATTCAGCGTCTTGAAGGTGAGATGAGAGAGCCGTTTGTGCCATCGCATGTTGATATCTGAAGAGGCTTTAGAGAGAAAATAGCTATTCTCATTGAAGGGAGAATCCATGTTAATGACATACAAATTCTCTAGACGAGAACCTATAAGAGCAAGCTTGTCATCTTTTGTCAAAGACATAACATGAATTCTTAAGAAATTTCACTGTGAAATCTTTATCACACAATTGATTGATGATAAAAATATTGTGCTTCAGTCATTCAACATCTAAACACGTTTAAAAGTGGTTGCACCATTGGTTAATATACCAAAGCCCTTGGTATATCCTTTTCCATTTCCTCCAAAAGTCACGGAAGGGCCTTTTTCATCCTTGTACTCAGTGAGCAGGGATTTGTCTCTAGTCATATGTCTTGAGCATCCATTATCTAGATACCAAATGCCTTTGACTTCCTACACAAGAAAACAAATTAAGATTGCTTTGGTACCCATTTCTTAATGGGTCCAGCGGAGTTAGAGGCGACATCCACTGACGCTGAAGACTTAGGGTCAGAAGGTGTCTTCACTGAACCTGAAGAAGAGGCTTTAGTGGGCTTCTTCACCTTAGTTGTTTTTACAACTTTTGTGGTAGATTTCGCCTTGGTTGACTTTTCAGCCTTCGCTACTTTCTTTACCTTAGCTGGCAGACTAGATTTGGTATCTTAAGAACAGTTACTAACAATATGTGAAGTTTCACCATAGTGTCTACACTTCATATAGTTGAAAGCAGCTTTAGGGCCAAAAGAGTCTGAGATAGAAAAGGGACAAGCTCCAAGGATTCATTTTTCATTTGTTCTAAGAGGAACAGTTGAGGGTTTGGATGCCTTGGGTGAGAGATTCACTTTGAACTTTGGCTTAGGTGTAACATCCATCTATTTAAATATGCTTAACTAGTAATTATAAGCATACCTTATGTGTTATTTAAAAACAATTGCTAAAATGCTAAGTATACTAGTGACCTATAAGCAGAACTCATAATTGGAATGAGATGTAGAAGGTAAGATTGGTGCTAATACCTCACAATTGACATAATTAGATAATGTGAGGGTTCAACATACAAAGTTTATTGCATACATGATAGTTGGCTAGGTATCTAGAGTGCCTAAATGAGAAAAATCTACCCAAAACTTGAATGGAAGATCTAAATGGTAATCTAAATGTTGGAGCACCTTTGAATAAGTTAACATGAAGTGTTAGAATTGTCGGAAGTTGAAAAAGTCGCGTAGATTGCATTTTATGCAAGTTTTTTCAAATTACGGTATGATTTCGATAAATTACGTGCACAATACTCAATCAGGAGGTTTTTGATAGGATGTTAAGCTTTGGAACTAAGTTTTGGACGTATTAGGAGTTGTTGGAGGTGTTGGAAAATTTTTACGGGATTCCGAACTCAAAATCAAAAATGACAAAATTTCAAAGGAAAGCATAACTCGTACAAATATAAAAACTGCTGCTATTGGGAGGTCTTTTATGAAACTTTTTTTTAAATTATATATTATCTTGTTATGAACGCGTAGGCTAAAACCTTATCGAAAACGGAGTTTCGAGCGAAAAGTTATGCAATTTTTAGTGTTTAATGGTCAAAACGGGTACCCAGCCGGGTCAAACCGACCCAACTCGGGTTTTAGACATATAAACACGAATTCAGCCCCAATTCTTCCCCATTCTCGTTTCTAAGCTTCTGTACTCTTCAAGGGAACCAAACTTGGGTGTTTTAGCAAGAAATTGGTGAAATTTCGCAAGATTATTGAAGGCATGCTTCCATTTTTGATAATGTATTCACTTTGAGTTCAAGAAACCATGAAATTAGGGTTGCATGTTGAGAATTATAAGCTGAAATCTTGATATTGCGTAGGATATGTAATACATAACTTATTATCTTGTGGAAATCATGATTAGATAACAAGAAATAGTTGTGTATACATGATATGGTTTGGGAAAGTTTGACATTTGATAGTCAACCTTATATGAAGATGAACTAGGTGAATGTTTAGTAAAATAATGATGGATTAATGATGATTTCATATAAGTTATGGTAATATAAGACTAATATATGAATTTGGTACAAAATGGTTTGGAGTTTAACATGAAAAAGTGAAAAATAGCTATTTTCGAGTTTGAAAGTCTTGGTATAAGATATGTTTTAGAAAAATCGTATAAAATTGTAGAAAAATCTTAAAATTATGTACAAATAGGCTCTGGAAAGGTAAGAAAAATTTCTACAATTCATATTTGAAAGTCATTTAATTATTTTGAGTTTAAGAAGGTCAAAATAGATCTGCAAGTAGGTGCTGTAAGGAGAAAACTAAAGTAGAAAACTTGAATTAAAAAGGGTTAATTTTATGTTATTGTTGTGAATTGCTAATAAGACTTTATATATGAACTCCAGGTGTTATTTAAGCATAATTTAAGGCCTTGGAAGTGCTTTCCAACCACTGAACAGGAGTTAGGATTCGACCTTTCGGTTTGGCTTCAGGTTTGATCAACCGATTTCATTAAACAACATAGTGAGCTTATGTGGACATATGTGTGTACTTTGTGATTATATATGATATGATGTTTTATTGTTTATCCATGATTCATGTTAGTTCTAGATTATCACCTCGAATTAGCCTTATTGCTTGTATTGTCTTGTGATGTGTTTTGGGCGCCGATTGTCGATATCCCATGGAGTCCGGGTGAGACAACCGGAGGGGCTGCCATACTCACTGCCCAGTGGGAGCCAAGGGTTGAGTATAGGACTTTGGCATAATACGGAAGAAGAAGGGCGGATTTGGTGCCAAGTCTTATGTTTGTGTATGAAGTTAATTGGTATGTGACCTTGCTTGATCTCGAGTATGATGTTGATTATATTGATGTTCTTTTTCTATGTTGAACATTCTTTTGTGATTCCCACGTTCAAAGTAGGTTGTTGTAAAGGACATCATGTGGTACAACTAAGTTGTTGTCGTGTTGTTATGCAAAATTTCTTTCGAGACCTTCTTTATTTCGTAGTATGTACGCTTATATAACACATTGTAACCATATTTTTCCACATAAATTCACTAAGCCATACAGCTTATCTTTTAGTGGTTTTAACTTTTSAGKGCAAATTGGCAAAGGCAAAAACAAGGTCGGATGATCGATTAGGGATTGACGTGTAAAGCCTACTTTTGAGTTTAGGTATAAGTTATACTTTTGGGTTGTTCATAGTATGTATATTCTGGGTAGACATGTCCCCGATGATTATGTTTTTTTTTTGTTAGCTATGTATTTATTAAGTCTTAAAATTATGTATTTTGGGTTGTAAATCGATATCCCGTATCTTGAGGTTTTTGAAACAAAAATTTATTTAATGAAGGTTGGTAAGTGTTTGTTTTGTAATCGTGGTGTTACAAATATGGTATCAGAGCAATAGTTTAAGTGAACTAGATATCAATGATGGTATCTAGACTTAAACTAGGCGTTGATGTTATATAGTAACTAGGTGATGCTTTATACGGGATATGGACCATTAGGAAAGACCAAGGTTGGGTAAGGGACCATAAATAGGATACTATTTAATACTCTATATTTTAATACTCTCACCATGTGTGCACCTTTTAGGACAATGGCTGATGATGATATTGTTAGTCACACTCCAAAAAAACCCTAATGTTGGAGAAAACGATCCCGACCTCAACCTGAATGAGGATGCTACACCATTGTCTCCCCGTAGTGAATGCTTAATGAAACGACTTACGACTTTCGTTCAACAAACTTTTGAACATCATAAGCATGACATAGAAAAGGGTAAAGAGAAAGAGYTGGGTGGTCTCTCAAAACCCAAATCTGAACGGGTCTCRTTTAAAAGCTTCCGAAGTAGTGGTGCTACTGAATTCACTGGACTCTCTAACCCGGTAATCGCGGTGCAGTGGCTTCAAAACACTGAAAAAGTGTTTCAAATTTCCCAAGTGATGAATAAGGATAAAGCAAATTATGCTAGTGCAATGTTGACAGAGCGTGCACTCACTTGGTGGATGCAACTTTTGAATCCCTGATTGAAAATGAATGAGAAAGCTTGACCTGGGAGTCTTTCAAGACTCGTTTCCTTGACCAATTTTGTCTGATCGACTTACAATGAAGGCTTGAGAAAGAATTCTTGGAACTCAAGCAAGGGAACATGTYTGTGATTGARTATGRGACTCAATTTAATCGTAAGGCACGTTTTGCCTTACGATTCTTATCTTCTGAACATGATCGAATAGAGCATTTTGTTGATGGTCTGAGGAAAGAAATCCGGGAGTTTGTTGTTAATCGTGATATTTCGAGTTTCAATAAAGCTGTGGAGTATGCTCGTTGCCGTGAACACGATTTAACGAAATTTGAGGAACCAACTTCTGAATCAAAAAGGCAACGAACTGAAAGAACCTTCTCTGTACCTACTCAGCGACAATCTTGATCTTTCATTCCTAGAAGGAGTCAATCTCAAAATATTCTGCGTGCCCAATCACAAGTCTATTCACTTTAGTCTAATGCGTCACGTCCTTGTCAAAGATGTGGCAAAACTCACCAAGGGTGATGCCTTACTGAAACAACAAACTTGAAATGTTTTTGTTGTGGGGAAATGGGTCATGTTCATGTAAACTGCCCAAAAAGAAATCGAGCATGTTATTCTTGTGGAGTATTTGGGCACCGACAATTTGAATGCCCCCGTATGAGGCGGGAAGAAAGTAAGGCGTCAATGCAGCAACTGGCGGTGGGTGGTGCTTCAAGTCAAAAGGAGGAGATACCCAAAGCACGAGCTCGAGTTTTTCAGATTACTACGGAGGAGGCTCGTAATGAGGCAGACGTCATTACTGGTATTTTCTTTGTTAACTCTAGACGTGCTTGTATCTTGTTCGATTCTGGAGCTACAAATTCTTTTGTGTCGCATGTCTATGTTCGTTATTTAGAATATGTGCCAGTTATGCTTTCTATACCATTTACCGTTGATACTGCTATTGGAGTCACTTTGGTAGCTGATAGAGTGTTTAGAGACTGCACTTTAGTGTTAGACGAACATGACTTTTTAGTAGATTTGATTCCTATGGATATCCGTGGTTTCGATGTCGTGATTGGTATGTATTGGTTAGTGAAGAACCGTGCGGATATCATTTGTTCTCAGAGGATGATTCGGGTACCAGTTGAGAATGGAGACTACTTATACATTTATGGGGAAAGACGTATAGGCGACTTGAAGGTAATATCTATGCTTAAAGCACGATGTTATATTGCTAAGGGTTGCTCTTCTTTCATGGCATATGTTTTGGATGCAACCAAAGAAATGAAGAAAACTGTAAAAGATGTACCAATTGTGTGTGAATTTCAAGATGTTTCCCTGACGACTTGCCTGGGGTACCGCCGGATAGGCAAGTAGAATTCCGTATTGATTTAGTGCCGGGTGCTGCACCTATTGCAAAGGCACCTTATCGCCTTGCACCAACCGAGATGAAAGAGATGATGAGTCAGTTGCAAGAATTGTTAGATAAGGGCTTTATTAGACCGAGCACTTCCCCTTGGGGTGCTCCGGTATTGTTCGTGAAGAAGAAAGATGGATTCTTTCGTATGTGCATCGATTACCGCGAATTGAATAAGGTAACGATAAGGAACAAATATCCATTACCGCGTATAGATGACTTGTTCGATCAATTGCAAGGCGCAAGTTATTTTTCAAAGATTGATTTGAGGTCAGATTATCATCAACTTAAGGTACATGAAGAGGATGTACCAAAGACAGCTTTTCGTACCCGATACGGACATTATGAATTTCTTGTTATGCCATTTGGATTGACTAATGCCCCTGCAGCCTTTATGGATATGATGAACCGAGTGTGTCGTCCTATGCTTGATAAGTCTGTTATCGTTTTCATCGATGACATTCTGGTATATTCTAAGTCTGAGGCTGAACATGCTACACATCTTCAAGAGATGTTGGAACTATTGCGAAAGGAAACGTTATATGCTAAATTCTCAAAAAGTGAATTTTGGCTTCGTCAGGTGCAATTCTTGGGGCATGTGATTTCTGGCGATGGCATTTCTGTGGAACCATCCAAGATTGAAGCTATACAGAAGTGGGAGCAATCCAAGAATGCTTCTGAAGTTCGTAGTTTTCTTGGTTTAGCGGGTTATTATCGTCGATTCATACAGGATTTCTCAAAGATTGCAGTACCGCTTACTTCACTTACCCGCAAAGAAGTGAAGTTTGTATGGACTAAGGCCCAAGAGAATGCATTTCAGACTTTGAAGGATTGTTTAACTCATGCACCGATACTTGGTTTACCCGAGGGCAATGATGACTTTGTAGTATATAGTGATACTTCTAAATTAGGTTTGGGATGTTTGTTGATGCAGCGAGGCAAAGTAATTGCATACGCCTCTCGACAATTGAAAGAATATGAGAAGAATTACCCCACTCATGATCTTGAATTGGCAGCCGTTGTGTTTGCTCTTAAACTTTGGAGACATTATCTCTATGGCACAAAGTGTCAGTTGTTCACTGATCACAAGAGTTTGAAATATATTTTCGACCAACAGACTCTGAATATGCGTCAACAGAGAGCTATGGAATTGATCAAAGATTACGATTGTGAAATTATATACCATCCTGGTAAAGTCAATGTAGTGGCAGATGCGTTGAGTCGGAAGCCACACGGGACCAGTATTTGCTATGCTATCACTCATGTGTCAATGAAGTCTACTTTTATCGATGATCTTCATAGGTGGCAAATCGAGGCATTATAGCTAGAACACCTTAAGTTCGAACGTAAGGTTGGTTATATAGACTCCTTATCTGAAGAAAAGCGTGGTCTCAAAGTCTTTAAAACCCGAATTTGGGTGTCAAGACTTGGAGGTTTGTGAGAGCTTATTCTAGAGGAAGCGCACAAAACACGGTTATCTATTCATCCTGGAGGTACTAAAATGTATCACGATCTCCGTTCAGACTATTGGTGGCCTGGGATGAAAGCTGATATCGGTCGTTATGTCAAGAAATGCATCATGTGTTTACAGGTAAAAGCAGAACACCAAAAGCCGTATGAGAGTCTACAACCTTTGGAGATACCTGTGTGGAAATGGGAAGAGCTAACCATGGATCTTGTTACAAAGTTGCCTAAGACCTCTCGTCAGTACGACAGTATTTGGGTTATTGTAGATCGCCTGACAAAGTCTGCTCATTTTCTTCCCGTTCGGGAATCATATACGATGGGTCGGTGGGCACAACTTTATGTTGATGAGATCGTTGCTCGACATGGTGTACCCTTGAAGATAATCTCAGATCGTGACTCTCGATTGACTTCTACCTTCTGGTCTGGATTATAGCGGGAACTAGGAACGCGGGTGGCATTCAGTACTGCGTAGCACCCGCAAACTGAAGAGCAATCTGAGCGTACCATTCAGACGTTAGAAGACATGTTGCACGCTTGTGTCTTGGAGTTTGGTGGGAGCTGGGATACTGATTTGCCTCTGGTCGAGTTTTCGTATAACAACAGCTACCACGCGACAATCGGTATGGCACCTTTTGAGGCTTTGTACGGACGTAAGTGTCGTACGCCTCTATGTTGGAAAGAAACTGGTGAAAAGATGCTTGCTGGCCCCGAGCTCATTCAAATTACTCACGACAAGATTCAAGTGATTCGAGAGAGAATGAAAGTTGCACAAGATAGATATAAATTGTACGCAGATCACCGCAGAAAGCCAATTGAATTCTCAGTTGGAGATCTAGTAATGCTGAAGGTCTCTCCATGGCGTGGGGTACTTCGATTTAGAAAGCAAGGTAAGCTTAGCCCTCGTTTCATTGGGCCATTCAAAATATTGGAGCGGGTTGGAAAGCAAGCGTATCGGCTTGAGTTGCCAGAAGAACTCACAGGTATCCATGATGTTTTTCATGTTGCTTATCTAAGGAAATGTCTCGGTAAACACGAGGAGGTGGTGTCATTAGCGGAAATCAAAGTAGACAAGAAATTAAGATACATTGAAGAACCCGAGGCTATCTTAAATCAACGAACGGTGAACTTGCACAACAGGGTTGTGGATCTAGTGTTGGTTAAGTGGAAACATCATCGTGGGCCAAATTGGACTTGGGACAATAAAGAGGAAATGATGGCGAAATACCCGACACTGTTCGAGCAACGATGATTCCGAGGACGGAATCTTCAAAAGGAGGAGGTATTTGTAACATCCATTTATTTAAATATGCTTAACTAGTAATTATAAGCATACCTTATGTGTTATTTAAAAAAAATTGCTAAAATGCTAAAATGCTAAGTATAGAACTCATAATTGGAATGAGATGTAGAAGGTAAGATTGGTGCTAACACCTCACAATTGACATAATTAGATAATGTGAGGGTTCAACATACAA